>NW_009909640.1:57177-79474 GCF_000696875.1 Nestor notabilis
TCTGTCAGTAAACTACGATGAAATATCTAATTAGATAATGTTTATAATGTCTATATATGCTGTGGCAGGAGCTGGTTTAAGAAAAGTTTCATTATTAATTCAGGAGACTTTCTGTAGTATTGAGTGATTAGTGTTTTCAGATCTTTAATGCCTGAAAGGTTGGTGGTCTCCAGACTTTACTGCTGAATCAAGTATGCAAAATAAAAAGTGTCTTTAACTTTGCATGGTTTGGTTCTGGCATTCTGCAATGAATAAACTCCACTGAAGTAGAAGTTTCTTCACATGCATATTGATATAATTGAGATCAGGGTTTTCTCCATTCAACCTTGATCATCATCTTCGTAATTTATCAAAGTATTATTCATCAGCTCTGTCTAGATTACCTAAATTAACCTTCCCATTTCCAGGAAATAGTTAATACATTTAATGGTGTTTGGGTATTGGGCATTCTTACTTCAATTTTTGTTAGCAGTAGTTTAAAAATAAAATAAAACAACAGAACCAAAAAACCAGCTCTAGTGTCACAGTTATAGTTGTTCATAATGTTCCAACATCTATAATTCCACTAAATATATCTGTATTAAATCTCCTTCTTACTATATAGATTTATAAGCAAATATAATTTTATTTTCTCCAGGATTAACTAGAACCTTGAAAATGAAAAGCCATTCCATGTTTTTACTTCAACTTTTCATGAAATCCTTGATGTGTAAAAATAAATGATGAGAAAATGTTGCAGGTAATAGAGAAAATGGTTTGAAGAGGACCATTACAATATTTTTTCTGTCATATTTAAGTCTATTTAAAAAGACTTTATTCTTACTCCTGTTCCCCGTTTAAATTATGGCGTTCACAGCAATACTGAGCCATGCACATCATTGTAAGAAATAAATACCCTGTGTTCCTTCAAGCATAGCAATTTATATACTGGGTTAAAATATAATGATTAAATGTGTGGGTTGGCTTTTCTTCCTTTTCTTAGGATATGCAAGAGGATGAAAGCATTATGATTTTAATCTATGCTTGAAAATAGTGATAAAGACCAATCTGTTAAAAAAGCCTATGTAGAAAGGTGTTGGTGTATTGCACAAACAGAAGGATAAAGTATCATACTGTTTTTTCTTGAGGTAAAAACAAAGGCATTTCAACTGTTGAACTTCACAGCATCAGGAGATTAAAATTATAATAGACAATAAGAAAAGTTAATTAAGATACTTGAATTGAGTTTATCAACAACTTTGGTGTTGGTTTGCAGTTAATAGGATCTATCCTTCCTTGATGAAAATATAGAAAGCTGCAAGTCTGTAGTGTATGATACAAAGAGTTAAAGTTACATACTACTGTCACAGTGTAATAGCTTAGAAAGAATTGTGTACTACATACAAGGTAAATACTCTAATAAGTCAAAAGGCATGACAAAAAAGATGACATATATGACTTTAATCCAGACATTTACATGTGTAAGACCTGTAAATCAAATGGCAATTTGTGTCAAAGAATTTTTCATCTACCGTATCATGAAAGGAGCTGGATACTTACCTATCTCTGGAGATTTTCTAACTTTCATGGTAAACTACCTAGAAACAGATCAAAACCTGAGGGTAATAGAGTTCCTCTCAATTCTGAGAAGAACAAAGTCCTTCTACTTCCATAGAACTACACAGTACCAGTAATAAGCATTACTCTTTTCATTTGTTTCCTTCTTTTTCTTCTGAACTTACCTCTTTCCTTAGATGCTCATAGAAACTATGGCTGTTGCTTTTTAACTTTTTTGGTTGAAGAAATGTACTTGCCTTTATGATATATAATTTTGTGCCCTAAGTTTTGTCTCATTTATGCCAAGTCCATAAAAAATGAATAAAACAAGCCCTTGGAAAATATTCTATATTCTAAAAATGTTTTGCAAAAATTATATCAATGTAATATCCATAGTAGGACACATTCATGTATGGTTTAATAAACTAACCTTAATATTTGAAAGGCATCCCTGCCTATGGCAGGCAGTTGGAACTAGATGATCTTAAGGTCATTTCCAACCCTAACCATTCTATGATTCTGTGGTTCTATGATTTGAATGATTTTTCAGCCAGGCAGAGCAATCTGTCCGGATAACATTGCCCCTGGAGCCTAATCCTAACAGCAGTCATCTGTACATTAAAAATTCTCTTTTTGTTTAGTTCATGAAACAAAAATATAAAGAATCACTCAGTCATTACCCAAAACTTTCCAAAGAGCAGTCAGTTTGTTTATTCATCAGTCTTTATTGATGGTGAATGAGTTAAGGTCTAAGAGCAGAGTTTGATGAAACATACTCAGTGACATGCCAGAGGTATTTTCACCTGATAAAAACATGGAAACCCCCATGGTGCAAATTCAGTGTTCTCCTAAATGCAGTGTTGATTTACACTGGGGAGGATCTGTTTTTTCTTGATGAAAATATAGGATCTTGGTATGTCCATAGGAATTCCATAGGAATTTTTCATCTTGCTATAATTTTTACCCCTTAAGATGACTTTTTTGTTTGAATTATGTTTCAATTTCATAGTGTTTTTTATTACTGTAAATGAGTACCATTTGATGTGTTTGTAGTTATCAGTATTTTGATTATTTAATCAAACTCAGCAAGCTTACAACTCCAGTTTTACTTTTATTCTTCTGAGTAAAACCTTGAACACTGACCTGAAGTTTCTGTCTCCTGATGTGATGCACAGTTTTGGACGGAGAGATACTCTTTCATTTCTTCTCTATCACTTTTTGTGTGTTCACTAAAACTTTAAGGGATATAATGAAAATATAGTTTGGTACCTACACCTTCTCAGTTCTCATTCATTAGAGACAGTTTCTACAGTCACAAGACTTTTCAGTTTCTATATTTAAGGGTGGGTATAACAAAAACCACCTCAGTCCTCCTTACGCAACAGGGCTTTCCACTTGACTGGTGCATATTTGACAGAATTTAGGTGTAAAAAAAATGATCTTTTTTCCATGTACTTTGACACACCATGTCTGAAAGATCAAACAGTATACGGAACACAGTTACCAACTCTTATTTCCAATAAATTTTGAATGAACTGAGAAACCTGGATTCAGTCCTTCTTTCTGATCTATAGCAGACAGGCAATAGAATTATCTAGAATATGACTGATCTCAGTTGGAATAAAGAGGGGAATTTATTCTATTTGGTAAATATGTTAGGAGCTTATGATTTATTTTTAACCAAACATTTTTCTTTGATATGATTCTTCACTTGCCTCCTGCCTTGCCTTTTCCAATCATTTTTCTTTTAAACTACAATAGTGTTCATTATCACAGAGGCGAGTTTTCTATAAAAACTGTTATCTGAGAAGTCATTTTTATTTATATATATATAATTGATTACCAAAATAATTGCTTGGTTCATAGTAGGAAGTTCTTCATAAAACTGTGTGAATATTTGTGTCTTAATGAAATATACCCTCAGGTTTGGTGTATTTACCCTCACCTAAGTCTTGTGTGCATGCTGACCTACTACAGAAAGCTAATATCCCAATTTAAATGGCCTCCTTTCCCAGTCATTCTTGCCTGGTGCTTTCTCAACTTCTTCTGTCTGAAACCAGCTAGTAAATATTGACGGTTCTGCATTCCAGACTGGCATCTGGAATAGAAATAGGGAGACTTGGGAAACGTTTTTTTGCTGTAAGTAATTTCCATGTGATGATTAAGCATGGTAAACAAGGACCAGTTTTATTCTTTTCTGAACACTCGGGTTTAACTTGTTGCAGACAAGCCCTGAAACATTTCCTTAACTTTCAGCACTACACTGCATTCAGAAGTAGTCTGGGTGACAGTGAGCCAAAATATCGTGCAAGAATTTCACAAGTCAAGTCCTCAGAACTGCTTGGATGATATAAAAGCCATGGTTCATTTATCGAAGTAAGCACCCAGCACTCTTGAGTCTTGCAGTGAGTTCCTGAGTGCTTACATTAGCTTTGATTATGAACATTGCTCCTTTAACTCACTTAAATGATTTAGAAAACATCAGCTAAAATACATGGTTTAGAATAGATTCAATGCTAAGTAAGTTGTTTGTGGTTTACTGTTCTTTAGCTAATTTGGTATTGGTGCTTGCTTGAAGTTTCAATTGCAATTGCAAATAAATATTTGAAGATGCTTTTTCCTGTCAAATAATAAACAAGCAACATATGCATTTAGTTTAAAAAGTAAGTGACAGAGATTTGATCTGAGTTCTATGTCTATTATAATTTATACAGTGAACAAGTTTGCCATTCCTATTGGCCTGCTTTGAGTAAGAATCATATAACTAAATCCATGCACTATGCATGATATACATATTTACTGCAGCATTATTTGGAGTCGGATTCCAGTCTCAGGAGTTCTTTCCATAACTTTTCATAAATTTGTGGGTTTTAATGGTGAAGGTTTGCTTTCACTTCAGATTTAACTACACAATAGTAACGCAACAGCATAATCAATCAAAATTATAGAGCAATATACCTAAATTAGTCATCTAATACTGAGGAAGCATCCATATGAAATGAAATTTAGAGCTTCAACATAAAGTTGCTTTTCTTTTCTAAAATAAATTTATCCAAGCTTTCCCCTTTAGTTTGAGCATCTGTCAGTGATTTAATGATTAAATTGTAGATCGGTTGTAATTGGTAACTTACTAGGCAGGCTTTCAAATATGAAAGAAAATATGTAAAAAGCAGTACCATAATAATAAGAGTTTTGAAAAACTATACATTGAGAGTCAGTAGTACCAATGAGACAGAAAGGGCAAAAGTGTTACCAGAGAGAATAAATGGGGGGGAAGTAATGAGGGTACAACCTAAAAATAAATCCCTAAAAACATATATGTGACCCAGGCAGAAAGCAAGCCAGCAGATATGCACATTATGGACAGTAATGTGATTTCTTTTGAGAGGTTAGACTGACAACCCTGTAAGGCGTAGATTGACTGGAATATGGTAAAATAAAATGGACTTGCAAAACGTGCTGCTGCAGATGTCACAGTAAGCAAGGTGCAGAGTGTTAGGAATTGCAGTACTATGGTCGGCAAAAATAAATTATGATTTTAATATGCACTCCAGGGGAGGAAATAAAAGATCTTTAAATACCTTAAATTAGTAATTTTTGGAGATATTTATGAAGACAATCTTGCAACTAAGTTTTAGAATTACATAGAAATATATAGGTAAGATATCCATGGAAATTCTGGTTCTTACTTAACCTGCCTGTATCACTATGATTTTTGAACTTAAAGACTTTAAATTCTTCTATGTTATTTTTAGGTCCCAATGTTATCCTTTAACACTTACTTTTATTCTTTAGCACAACTTATTTTTTCTCTTAAAATATAATATATATGTAAGTTTTAAAATTGACCACATTAAAGGTAAAGTGTTTCCAAATTATCCAAAGATGATTTTTATATTCACCTAGACTTTCTGTTTCCTGTCACTTCACAAAGAAAAAGAACATTTTAACTTTTTATTCTGATTCAGGATGGACTATATTTTTTTATTCTTACTTTCCCAACCTATGAAAAATTATTTTCCATTCAACTGCAATATTATTATGACTAATAATATCTGTAAGTCTTATAAAAAGCCAAATCATGCTGTCCTCTTGAAACTAATAGGGATACAGTGAAAAGTCCCAGTAGCCTCAGCATCGCATATTGGAACTGAGCCATGAAGATATAAATCCTATTCCTAATACACTTGGGAAGTCCTTGCATGGGATTTTACAGCTGGGCTAATGTACGTTGATGGTCTCTGTTTACAGTACGTGCCCAAATATTTCTTTGGAGCTTTTTATCATTTATGTAGTAATGGAGTTATGTTTGGAAAAGGATGGAGAGTTGGGAATTGGGCTTTACTTTAGTAGGCTTCTGTGCTTTTACTTTCTGCAGATATGTTGAGATTTTTATGAACATGAAATACTATTTTAATTTGTATCTGTGCTGTTCTCTATGTTTCTAATTTTATCTTTTTAACAAAATATATAGATTTCATTTATTGTTAGTTGCTCAGCTGCCTTTTTAGGCAATAAAAGTTGTGAAAAAATAAATATTCATTTAAATAAGATGAAGACAAGCAGAGGTACCTAAACGTAAACTGAAACAAACAACTCAGCTTTTATTATCTTTTTGCTAAATCTGTTACTTCTCCATAAGAGAACTTTGTTTTCATCTGTTTTTCAAGATTAATTAAAAGAATACCTTGTTCTTTCTGAGATAATGCCTGTTCTTATTCTCTGTATTAGGCTGACGCAACCTTCTTTTCTGAAAGGGCAGGAAATAAAGGGTCTGGTACCACTGCCCTAACTAGTTTTCCAACAGTCTCATTTCCTGCAGACTTCCCTGTTGTTTTACATAAGGATTCATGGGAACATAGCATCTGACATACAGTGGATTTAAAATGTCCTTGAAAAGGGAGAATTTTAGTTCTGATGTCAGGACTGTTAACACTGACACTGATTTTAGCTGGGGTAAATTCTCACTTTTAATTTCCATAGCCTCAGGAGTGTTTCACAGTCTGCAGAGTTGGCATTGCAGAACAACACAAGAAGTAATAATTTTCTCCTCCATACCTGACACCTACTTCAAGTAACCTTAGAAGTTAGTTCAACCTATATGTTTCTTGCTAGCTCAGAACTGAGGCATTCCTGACAGTCTTGGTTTCTTGTCTAGTTTTCCTGTGGCACAGCATATATCCAAAGACTTGTTTGAATGTTCCAGTGGATTTTCCTGCAATTTACAGTTAATAAATTACTCTCTGAGATACTGGGGAATAGACTTGAACAGACAGGTGATCGCTCCTTATCAGATGAACCTAAACAGCCTTAAAAAGTCATAATATTTTTAACAAATGTAACAACAGAGCAGAATTCATGTTCTGAATTAATTGCCAATTCCCAGAATATTCTGATTTCTGAGGTATTTAATGGTTTATGTGGGGATAATGCATTTCAAATTCATTGTTGTTGTAGCTCACAGTAAATTCCTGTGAGTGTAGAAACGATAGAAAGGGAATTACATTGATTTCTTGGAAAGATTTATTGTTGCATTCAGTTAAATTGAAAGTCATTTCCTTGCCCAAAAACTTGAAAGAAGTTGTTATTCCACTTCTAATGGAGATTTTGCAATGTATTTCATTTGGAGAAAGATCAAGTTTACTGTTTCTATTCTATTTTACCACAGCAGATGACAAAAAAATAAAATGGGAGCGATCCCAGTGATATCCTGAAATAATGGACTCTTCAAATTAAAAAGTCAGTCCTATTCTATCAATACTGCTTCTAGAAAACATATTGAAAATGTTACATGCTTATGAGGTATCTTTCGGAATGGTAGCAATAAAAAAAAAATAAAAAATAATTGAAAACATTAATCCAACCCCTTACATTGTCAGTGCTGTTGGGTTTGTCTATACCTCCCTCAGAAATGCTCATCTACCCAGTAGCATGATAAATTTCACTGCTTGGAACATTCACTGGATTTTATTTATTTCAATTACATACTATTAGTAGGAGTCTTTTAATACGCTCAATGACACAAGTAACAGAGCAGCAACTATTGTGTGGTAAAGGAAAGTGCTGAGAAAAGGTGCTTTTGTGAAAAACTGTTGAGCCTGGGGAAAAAAAAAAAGAAGAAAGTTGGCAGGAGATGCCCTTCTAAATAGAAAGAACATTTAGTTCTTATTCATTTGGTCAACTTTTTTTTTCAGGTGGAATGAGCACTGACTGCAGAATGTGCAGGGAGGACAATGTGTGGGAATGTGGGCTAGAACGCAAGTCCTGAAGGTGAAGTTGATAAGGGATTCATACATGAGAATCCTAAAGACTTCAGGTTTCTCCCTGCTCCATACTTTTGCCCTTTGTTCTCCATGCTTTTGCCCTTTCTTCTGCCTGCACCAATTGTTCAGAAGAGACCTTCTTCCATTAGTAGTCATGTATATATGATGAGTTTGCTCTAAATCATTATTTTAATGTTTAAAATATTAAAGAAGTTTATGTGAATATGAACGCAGTGCCTTATTTTGAAGTGACTAGCATTTTATCATTCTCCTTTATGTTGGCTTAGTTATCTTCCTTAGAAGCCAAATACATTATTAAAGACTCTTGTTGGAGACGATAGTCCTTTATGCAAGACAGCAGACCACCTCTGCATGGGCACGTAGTTAGGACTGTTAGCTATGTGTATTTAAAAGAATGAACTAGGAACAAAATCTCTGCAGAAATATACTTCCCTTTTATTAGGAAAGTATTCTATAGCCTTAATTATCATGGACAAAAAAAGCATAATGTTTCCCAGGGAAATATTACCCACGGATATCACAAGAATTCATCCCTACTTAAGTGCTAGGAGGTATCTTCTCAATGCACTCATAATCAGGTCGTTATCACCATGGTTATGAGATTTAACTGACTGAAAACTGTAGGCATTTGTCTCATTAATATGTTATAGTTTATTTCTGGGAACTGAAAAACCTGCTGCCCTGTGATAATCTTTGAAAACAAGATTCTGTGATAATCTTTGAAAACAACACACTTGAGAATAGCCTGCCTGGTTCATGTCAGATGATTTCACACATATTTTGTTACCGGTTCTTAGGGTGTTTTGGCTATTAAATGATCTTGTTCTGTGATATTTTGCATTATGAGTTAGCATTCTTTCTGAACTGGAGGTCTAGCATTTACAAAACCAGTATACAGTTATGATACTTTTTGTTCATATGCAAACACTTCTGGACTATACTAGCACCTCAGCATACTCTGTATTTACATTTTATCTTTCTCTTTCTTCTTTTTTGGTTTATCTTTGATTGTACACTTTCAGACAAAACACTTTCCAGCTGTGATCTTGGGATTGAATATAGTCACATTTCTCTGATTGGAAGATAATTGAAGAAGTGCCATTGCCCTTCCAATTTCATTTTTTTTTTTGTTATCAGAATGACTTATTCCAAAATTAAATCCTTGCATTTGATCAGAAAAATTGACAGAAATTTGAGGTTTTATTTGATCAACTACTCAAATTTTTCTTCTGATTTACAAACTTTGTTGAGTAGGATTTGTACAGCATATGTAAGTACATCACTTTGACCTCTGACTTAGAAGTATCATCCATGGAAAGTGAGAGTTTGGATTATTTAAAAAAAAAAAAGAAAAAAATCTTGATCTTTCTTTGTTGTATGTTGGGACTATAAATTTTGATTTTCTTCTTTCAGTATATTTTCTATGCAGAAGCTACGAGTACCAGAGCAAAGGAGTTCACAGAGGAAGGCAAGGGTACTTGGAAAAGTGAAAAAATGAATAATACAAACATATAGGTTTGAGTGAAAATATAATATTTGGAAAAGGCCCTTATTTATTGCTCTATTTATAAAGCATTATTTATTATTGCTATAATTAGAACAATATATCATTGCTTACCCATAACAATCATTAATGTCTGTAAGTAATCTCAAAATCTAGCCATGCTCATTTTTTTCATATAAATAGTTCTCTTTTGAATCAGTGGATTTACATAACTGGTCTCTAAAAGTCAAAAAAGCCATTAAATGATGATGATTTCCCCATTTTGCCTCTTGGTACACCTGAATACAGCAAGTACTTTCACTCCCATCATTAAAACAGAGGCTGTCTATACCTGTCTTGCATAATCCAAATGAAGAATGAAGATGAACGAATCATGAAAAAGACACAATAATTATAAAGCTGCTTACTAACTTTCCTTATTTTCTGATTTCAGGAGACATAAGAGAAATAAGAATGGATAGGAATTGTAAAATTGGCTTTTTAGGTTTTACATTTCATATAACTTTAGGAAGAAGGATTGCTTTATAGACAAATGTTTGAAAAGGATAATAAAAATATAGAAACCCAAACAAGACTAAAAGTAAATGAATCTTTAAATAAAAATTTATATACATAAATGCTGAGCATTACCTTTTAGAACTAGGGTAAAACTTATGATAACATTCACCTTTTATTGTTTTCTAGTTATTGATCTTGTTTAATATAGGTGACTGTTATTGTATAAACAGATTATGACTCTGTAAATGCATTGGGAATATTATACAAGGTTGAGATTTTAAAATAGTATGTTAGACCACTTGCTGGAAGAGGGAGGGGACTCAAAGATCACATGTAAATCAAAATTGTCATTCCAGCCATGTCCAAGCTAAATATGGTGCCTCTGCAATAGTATTTGTGCTGATTCAGGACGATTAAGCAAAAAACCATGATAAATCTGGGCCTAGCATAAATATTAAAGACTGCCAAATATGTGCAGGGAGAACACATCCTGACTCCATCTCATTTAATTGTGCAGCTGGCACTCTGCTAACAGGTTTAGCTGAAGCCAGTTCTGTGTGTCCTCTCCACTGGCTGCTGGCATTACAAAGGGTCTCCTTCTCTGCTCTAAGGAACAGTAGTTCAAAGTGATGGACATGTGCCAAAAGCTTGGAATAGCCTGAAATTTTGTATTTACTTTGCAAAGTGCAAGAGATCTTGGAAAATATGAAGTCTCAGTGGTTTCAAAAATAGGATTATCCAGCTGTAGCCACCCACACATTGCTGGTAGAACAGAATGTAAGAGAGCCAGACAATCCTAAGAATCATGAACATTCATGGGTTATTTTAGCAAACCTTCATATTCTTTTCAGAACAGACTGCTAAAATATCAAGCTTCTTTCTGTTCATAAGAATTAATGTTAGTTGTCTGTTTTCATGTCAGTCGGCTGCTCATTGGTGGTGTATAGTTTGGAAATGGACTCCTTGACCCCACAATTTAGGCTTATTCTCCATGATATCCAGACCTGAATACAATACCTGAAGTAAGAAAATTAGAAATTGTTGTATTCAAAACTGGGACAGATCACCAAATAAGGGTAAATCTGGCCACAACCTCTGAGATGGTAAAAAGGATAGAGCTAAGAAGTTCCAGGATAGTGGCTGGGAGCAGTCTGGGAGTGGGTATGATAGAGGAATTGGTCGTACTTTGGCAATAAAGAAGGCTGTGAGGATATGCCATGGCCAGCATTTCCTGCTATGGCTCTGTTTGTATTACTTTTGTTTCACTTTCATTTTCTTCTTTCTGCCTGGTCTTGATATAAACGAGAAGGAATTACAAACCCATGAATTTTCTACACATTCTGTAATCCAGTTTAAAAAATGTGAGATCATGGTATACCCAACTATCCCAAGGGTTTGGGTTTTTTAACTTGACTTCCTATATGGGCAAAGAAAAAAAAGCTGAGGTGCTGCCTGGTCTGCTGTGGAGCTGCCCACCTGCCCTATTTAAATTCACTCATTTAAATAACTGCTCATTGCCAGAGCTCTACTTGTCTACTTGTGGTGATTCTGTTTTGATAAATGTAGTTTTATTTTGATTTTGTGGTCATGGATTCAGTGATTACAATAGGCAGGATATCTAGAGTTTTATGGCTATATTTATCTTAGGTCTTTCCCTGATGAAAAATATCCTACCACTACCACCATAATAAATACAGCTCATAAAATTTTTTTACTACTACCCAGGAAAAGTCAAAGTTTTTTTCCAGGATTTCAACAAGGAGTTGCTATGTGCAGAAGTTTCATCAGTGAAAATCACAGTCCTTATTTTTATGAACCACGTTTATTAAACTCATTCTAATTCCCATAGCTATGAAGAAATAACTTGTCTTTAAACTGTTGGTCAGCTAAAGTCTTTGTAAGGATTCTCTGTGATAGAAATAGTACTCCCCAAAGTCTGTGGTACTGGTAAAACCTTTGCAGTCATATTTTTCATAATTAAATTGAGCTATTTCACCTTAATTAAGTCTGAAATGTGGTGCCAGCTGAATTAAAGGGAAACTTTATGAAATGAGCTTCTGAAGTCCTCAGTCTGTTTTGTCTAATACAGTAAATGCTCTTCCATTCCCTTGCCATTAGGTAACAGAAACGCGGACTGGTCCTCTTGGCTGCAGTAACTATGACAACCTAGATTCTGTCAGCTCTGTTCTGGTTCAGAGTCCTGAAAATAAGATTCAGTTGCAAGGTATGTAGGCGCAATTTCATTAATTTGTTTTGAAAGAGGATGACATTTATCACATTATTTGTTTTTCTTTCTCCCACCTCATAAAAGGTCATTTCTCTTTTTTTTTTTTTTTTTTTTGTGTGTGTGTGTGTGCAATAAGTACATTCTAGACAATATGAAGGAAATGTCAGTAACTCATGTTGCCTTTGAAATGGAAACAATTTCTCTACATATCAGAAAATACTTTTAATAACGCTGTTAACATTTTACAGCCCTATTTAGCAGCTACACTCACACCTTTTAAACAGCCTGAATTCCCATAGATTCCAGGAAGCAGGGAGTGACATTTAGTGTGCTCAGCCTGCTTTGCACATACTGAGTAGTAGCTTATACCTCATGCAGTTCCCACTGAAATGATTGGAGTCATTGGAGGAGCGGAATATAGATTTTTCAAAGACTAAATAATGAAGAGTCCAAAGGCTCCTCTTGGGGCTTTTATGAAAATATGGAAGGTTAGGCATCTCACTCTTTGGAAAATTAATAGTAATTATTGTCATGGTTCAAGCCCAGCTGGCAACTTGGAACCACACAGCCACTTACTCACTCCGCCCCTCCTTTTTCCTACCCTCGCTCCCGGAGGCATGGGGAGTAGAATTGGAGGAATGTAACTCCCATGGGCTGAGATAAGAACAGACCAGTAACTAAGGTATAATACAAACCACTACTACTACCAATAATAATGATAAGAGGAATAACAAGGGAAGAGGACACAACAGCTCACCACCCGCCAACCGATACCCAGCCCGACCCGAGCAGCGATCTGGGCCTTCTGGGTAACTCTCCCCAGTTTATATACTGGGCATGACGTGCTGTGGTATGGAATAGCCCTTTGGCCAGTTTGGGTCAGGTGTCCTGCCTCTGCTTCCTCCCGGCTTCCCCTCCTCTCTGGCAAAGCATGAGACTGAGAAAGTCCTTGGTCAGAGTAAACATTACTGAGCAACAACTAAAACCATCGGTGTTATCAGCATTGTTCCCAGACTGAAAGTCAAAAACACAGCACTGCACCAGCTACTAAGAAGGAGAAAAAATGACTGCTGTAGCTGAACCCAGGACAATTACACATTAAAAAAAAAAAAAAAGAAGAGGCAAAACAGGGAGAAAAAAAGAGAAAAAAGCGAGAAAGGGAGAAAGGAAAAGGAAATGGCAAAGGAAAAGGAAGAAAGGAGGCACAATTTCTAATTAATTTTTTATTAATTCCGGTAGATGTATTTCCCAACTTGCATATTAGGTATGTAAACATTTTTGAAAATTCATTGTCTAGGTCATTAGGGCATTTAATAATTGCTTTTTTCAGTTACACAAATGTAGCACAAACAACTTATTACTATGAAAACAGACTAAATTATCTTTAATTTATGTTCTTGTGTCTACCTCTGTGCATATACAAGAGAAGAATGCAATTCTTAATTCACAGTTATAGGTAGCTCTACATTTATTTCCAGTTTAAAAAAATTTTCATATTGGTTCATAAATCAGTTGGACATACAGTGTGAAGTTGTTGCTGACTATTGAATAGCTGTCAAGGAAAGAAATAATTTGTGATTTTTTAATGGTCTCCAGCATATGCATGATGTTTTTCAGTTAAAATTTGGAAAATAATCTTTGCATCCCTCAGACAATGGTTTGGTGCATCGGATTCTCATTATGAGAAATATATTATCAGAATTGCATAAACTATTTCATAGTCTTCATGGAAGAATTGAACAAGACTCAAGTTTGCTTATCTGGGCTTTCTTTTCCTTTCAGAATTTCAAGGCTTCTCACAAGTACAGAAGTACATTGAAAAGTTTATTTAGCCAGCAATGGAGTTTTACAGATTTTGACATGAGGTAGAAGTAATTAGCAATTGTGATATGACTTTTTACTTGGAAGGGTTATGAAATTACTGTTACAGCTATCATTTTCATGTACCAAAAAATACGTGATAAATCTTTATGAAACTGTCCAAGTGCAAAATCCTCACAAATAACCAGTACGTATGCTGAGAAATTACTTATTACTGAGGCTGTTCATTCAGAAATTCTTTACAAGGAGAAGTTGGTGTAATCCTTTCTTTCTGTTTTGACAGTCCCCCTCGGAAGAAATTATACCAGTAAATGCTCTGAGTAACACAGGTTACTAGTTAGCAGAATGGACGTTCCATACTGAGAAGGAAATGAGGAATATATCTAATACAGCTAAACTAGTTCTTAAGAAAAGAAATATATAACATAGTGCAAATGATAGACAGATGTGTAAATTGTCCTAAAAAAATCCATATAGTTACCATTTTCATAATTGCTTGTTTGCTTGTTATGTAGGTTGAGGAACCTGCTTGGCTCAAGCATTCCTTTGTGTTTAATAACATAATACTCAAATTCCTTCAGGTCTTCAGGTCATCTTGCCTGAGTATCTGCAAGAACATTTTGTCCAGGCAGCTCTGAGCTATATTGCTTGCAATTCAGAGGGGGAGTTCATCTGCAAGGACAATGACTGCTGGTGTCATTGTGGTCCAAAATTCCCAGAATGCAACTGTCCCTATATGGACATTCAAGCCATGGAAGAAAATCTGCTCCGTATAAGTGAGACTTGGAATGCATACAACAGTGAATTTGAAGAATCTGGTGAGATGCTTTATACAATTTTTGTCTCTTTGGCTGTATCTTACAAAAGTATTTTTACAACGGACTCCATCTGAAATTTCCAGAATAGTTTGTACATCTAAATATATACATTCTTAAATGCATCCTGGATCTGAACCTTAGTATATCTTTCTGATAGGAAGTGTTGATCATGGTGATGAGCAGTCTGTGTAACTACATAAGGATTTAGGCAGCTGTGCTTGAGTATTACTAATCTGTTATACTTTGTGGACGCCAGGGCTGTGAGGACTTGGTCCCTGTTGGAGCAAGAAGTGTGTTAGAGGCAGAAAGCAGAAAAAATTAGGAACAAAGTCAGGTTATACACCTAGGTATTCTGCATTTTTTGTTCTGTAATGCAGCTGGAACAGCTGCTTCATTCCACATCAATATTTCAGTGTTGGGTCAAAGTTTCTCCTGTAATTCTCCTATATACTGTCCCTCCAGAAATAGCGTGAAGTTGAAATGGAAGTCATAGCTGACCCTTCATTTACCAAGTTGTTAATAGCTCATCCTGTTGTAGCTGGCAACTTCTTATGATTTCTATTTAAATTGGACCTATCCATGTTGTCTCTACAACATGTTTGTGCCACATTAGTTTTCTTTAAAGCATCTAGGTTTGTTTCATACATCATTTCACCTGTCCTGATCATCAGAACTTTTGGACCCATAGAGAATAGGAACTGTAGGTAAAATCAGCTTCTAAACAACTGTTTTCACAATTCACTCACTCAGTGATATCAGTAACATCTGTCTAGCCAGATGGTTGGAAAATAAAGCAATCTCAGCAGATCTGGAAAAAATCATCAAGAAAAGAAAGGAAGGAATGAAGTAAGGAAGAAGCAGAAAAAAGTATAAATCACAGTTTTTAATGAGTTTTGTTGGAGAAAGAGTAGAAGAGAGAGAGAAGAAGACTATTCAGTGGTCATGGGAAGAGTGCAGGAGAGAAGAAGGATCAGTACAATAGTTAACTGTGAACAGTACATTTTATACATTTATTTTTTTATTCATTGTTTTATTGTTAAAGACTACTTTGTCAGTTCAAGGTTGAGAATTTCAAAAGACCAAAGATGATGAAGAGTCTGGGGCATCTCTATTGTAAGGAAAGGTCGAGAGAGGTGGGACTGTTCAGCCTGGAGAAGAGAAAGCTCAGTGGGATCTTACAAACGTAGATAAATACTTGAAAGGAGGGTGTGAAGAAGACGGAGCCAGGGTTTTTTCAGTGGGGCCCGGTGACAGGATCAGAGGCAGTGGGCACAGAATGAAACACAGGAGATTCCCTCTGAATATCAGGAAACGCTTTTTCACTGTGACTGTGACTGAGCATTGAGGTATATTATGAGATATATTTTCAAAGTAGCCTTGAAATTGAAAACTTATTCTTTCAAAAATCTATTTTAAATACAAAACACTGTGGAAGGAAATAGCACACCTACAACAAAATTGGGCAGGAATACTTAACTGTGAACAGTACATTTTATACATTTATTTTTTTATTTGTTGTTTTATTGTTAAAGACTGCTTTCTCAGTTCAAGGTTAAGAATTTCAAAAGACCTTGTATCAGTAAAAATTAGAGTTGTTGTAACTTTTAGTAAAACCCAATTGGTCTGTTTGGAAGATATTAAGTCCTTTTCCCAGCCCTGGTCTCACTCTTAGCATGACCCTAGATCTTCTTGTTCAAGGATCACAGACTTCTTTGATTATAAAAACATGAATTTATGTTTTGGTTTTGTGTATATTTTGTGTGCATTTTTCCCAGTTACTAATTTGACATCTTTAAGATTTATGGAGTCATGCTATCATTTACTACTTTGCAAACTAGGACAAGCATATTGACACAGTAGAAGGGCATGGTATTGTTTACCATGTTTTGTCTTTGCATGGAATGTGATACTGTTCAGTGCCTGAAGAATATCATTTAATGCCACCTACTTAAAAGGAATTTATTTAAGCTGAAAGAGCACACATAGCTGAATCTATGGAGGATTCTCACAGCAACCTATACAAGGGCATCAAATTATGTGTTTGGATAGTTGTCAGCTACATGTATAGTTCTGTGTTCAGGACTGAGACATAAATGTCATGGGAAATAAATAGGTAAGAGTTAAACTGTGTTTTTAAAAAAGGTTTTTTATCTATGCTGTATGAATCACTAAAATGGCAACTTCAATCTGTCAATCAGGTAATTGCTAGTAGACATGGTTACTAAAAAATGTAAAATACAGATTATTAACTTCATTGAGATATATACCAGAAACACTCTTTAGCCCTTGAATTATTAAATGATTTTTAATCTAATAAATATACAAAGCATGACTTCCACATCTCACAGGTAGCGTAGAAAATCTCTGCTTTTAACTTATAAACTGTTTTGTTTAAACATGTTCAAGGAAAGATGAGACAAGTAACCTTGTATATACGTGGGTTTCTACTTTCTTAAAAAAAATTCAGAATGTGAACTTTAGATAAATAGCTTAGTCATTGCCCATTCAACTTCACCACATAGATCATGTATTACCATCTGAGCAGCTCTTTCAGTACTGCCACAGATGGTCTGTAAAGATTTCTAGACACAGTTGATTACTGAGACATATTCTGAAAAATTTAGAGCTTGTGCAACATTTAAACTATGAAAAACACTATTAACAAATATCAGCATGATCTGATTCATGTTAGTGCATGTTCTTAGAAAAAAATGCCCTTTATTAAAGTCAACTAATGTTTTAAAAGATATTTTTAACTTTGAGGTAGGATATTTAGCATCATATAATGGTTTGGGTTGGAAAGGACCTTAAAGGTCATTTAGTTCCACCCCCCTGCTGTGGGCAGGGACACCTTCCACTAGACCAGGTTGCTCAAAGCCCAATCCAACCTGGCCTTGAACACTGCCAGGGATGGGGCAACCACAGCTTCTCTGGGCAGCCTATGCCAGTGTCTCACCACTCTCACAGCGAAGAATATCTTCCTTAATTCAATATGTAATTTACAGTTTATATATAAAATTCATAATAAATCAGCTAGAAAAAAGTAGGGTTGAAGAAGACCAGATTATATAGTAATTTAGACTCTGAGTAGACAAGGAACAGGAGAATCCAGACCACTAGTTGGTGGTCCATGTTACTAACTGCAGAGGAATGAAGGAAGGAATGAATGAATTCCATTCTTTCCTTGAAACATGAATTCCAGATTCAAGTAAGTTTAAATACAAATGTATTAATTTTCTGACTTTTCTGCCTTACAAACCCCTCCTTATCTTACATAACAAAATAGTCTTCTGAATCCAGTAGCAAATTTTATCCCCTAACACAGACCTGTAAAAGTGGGTTTACTTGAGGTCCTGCACATATCTGTGGACAGAATATTACCTAAAGAGGAAGAAGTAAGATGGCTTGTTTACTGTTGGTGTTATCTCTCCTTCTGTCTGTTTAAGAAAAAGCAACAGAGAAATAGATCTTTTTAAAGGAGAAAAAAAACAAAACCAACAAACAGTTCTCCAGTGCTGAAATCCCATTTGAAATCAATGGGTAGCTAAATTCAGTTTGTCTTTCTTTGGAACTCTCCAACTGACTTTGCAGACATAAAGGAAAAAAAAGCAATATGACTGTTTTCTCTACAACCTCATGCTCTTTTCCAAATTAGGCAGTTTACATTATGGTTTACCTTTCAAATCATGAGATGTGAAAGAAAAATGTGTGTACCTAGTTAAAAGATAAAGGTCTTGAACACGACAATTACAACTACAAAAAGGTAATAGTTTAGTATGGCCACTCTATGCATACATGTCCAAGTGCAAAAAGTAATCATGTTAGATGAATGTAATGTTGGGTGAAATGAAAGCATATACACCAGGAACCTCACGAAGTTCAGCAAGGAGAATTCCTTGTCCTGCATCTGGGGACTCCTGCCTGATGCACCAGGATATGCTGCAGGCCACCCAGCTGGAAAGCAGCTTGACAGAAAAGGACCTGGTCCTGGTGGAAACCAGGTTGACTGTGAGCCAGTAATGTGTCCTTGTGGCAAAGAAGGCTGGTGGTATCCTGGGCTGCATTGGGAGGAGTATTGCCAGAAGTTTAAGTGAGAAGATCTGTCTTGTCTCCTCAGGTGTGGACTCCTCAGTACAAGAGACACGTGGACATATTGGAAAGAGTTCTCAAAGATGATGAAGGGTCTGGAGCATCTCTATTGTAAGGAAAGGTCGAGAGAGGTGGGACTGTTCAGCCTGAAGAAGAGAAAGCTCAGTGGGATCTTACAAACGTAGATAAATACTTGAAAGGAGGGTGTGAAGAAGACGGAGCCAGGGTTTTTTCAGTGGGGCCCGGTGACAGGATCAGAGGCAGTGGGCACAGAATGAAACACAGGAGATTCCCTCTGAATATCAGGAAACGCTTTTTCACTGTGACTGTGACTGAGCATTGAGGTATATTATGAGATATATTTTCAAAGTAGCCTTGAAATTGAAAACTTATTCTTTCAAAAATCTATTTTAAATACAAAACACTGTGGAAGGAAATAGCACACCTACAACAAAATTGGGCAGGAATTTTAATGTCACAGTTGGCTTTAAATGTGATTCAGTGAAGCACTGAAATACATGTTTATTTTCATTATTTATAGTCCATTAACTTCATAGATTTGAATTGTGTGCTCAAATGTTCAGCATCAGCTTTAAATAGATCAGAGCTAGAGCCATCTAGGACCTTGAAGAGCTGGGCCTACCGAACACAAAGACTGCTACCAAACATGTAGCTTCACAGGCATAATAATTAGAAGTCATCCTGTAAATACTTTGAAATGTATCCTTCTATAGCTTTAAAAGACAAACTTCTAAAAATATGAAGTTGGATCTTTTTTCAGTCAGTTCTGTATCTACTTTATAGAGATATTTCAAATGGTAAATTTCAGTATCACAGAAAGTCCAAGTGGCATAAGTACAGCCAAAGTAAATTAATATTAACTTTCACAATATTTGCTGAAACTATTTTTCATTGTGCATCCACCCTCCATCATTGCTTTGATTGCCAACTACTAGTTGAAGTGAATTGCTGTTGCAAACCATTTCTTCTTTAATCCTTGGATTCACTGGATTTCATGTTTAATGCATTTCATAATTCCCTAATAACTCCAGGATGTCTTGCTATTGGGCATTGGCTACCCTTTAGAAGTATTGACTTAAAATAATTGGAAAAAATCTACAGTTTTGAAAGTTTCATCTAAAAATTACATCTGAATCCTCAGTTAATGTATAGCATTATGTAGAAAGTTACTAAAGTTTTCTTGTTTACATCAGCATAAACATTTACATCAGTTTTTGGACTTTAGAGTCCTGCTTCCTCAATTCAGTTAATTCCTCAATTCAATTCTTCCATTCTTTTATAATGATTGAATTAATAATGCTCCCAAATTCCCTTGCATGAAAAAATTGGTTTCAAAAGGTTGAAGAAAGCAGGTGCTAACAAAGGAGATATGTGATAAGCTTATTACTGAATTAAATATCTGTAAAGCTGAAGATGAGGAAGTTCAGGCACCTCATTCTTTTTTTTGGGGGGTAGTATTTCTATCTTATACAATTACGTTAATGTAAAATCTACAGAAAGTAACAGGAGAGATCGCCTCTTCAGTGAGATTTAGAGAATTATGCATTTAATAGTGTCATGAATTTCTATCTCCTTCTTCAAAACTGCAAACTGTGGAAACCCACCATATTTTGATGATACACTTTCAGAACTATTTCCTTTCTCCTTCAGTTCATATTTTTCCATATGAAATATGACCATACTATAAAATGCCAACTTTGAAACAAAAAAGTCTCTTTCCACTAAGCACATCTACTTTTCAGATCTGCAAATCTGTTTTATTAAAAACAAGCACAACAGAAGCCCAAAGATGATCTCGGAAGAAGTGAAGAATTGGTGTTCCCTCAGTCTTGAAGTTAATCTAGACCTTAATCAGTTGAAACTCATATGCCAATGTGACCAATATTGTTACTATTGAATGCTACTTACCTGCAGAATATGTTTCAATTCACACTTTGCATTTTGAAATTGGGGGTTGTCTTGATGTACAGGCATCTGAGTAGTCCAGGTCATGACTTCTGAAAAGACTGTCCAACCATTTGTTATCACATGACATGTCTTTATAAAATAGCACTGTGTGCTGCCTCTAGGCTTCAAAACTTTCTGCTGTTTCTTGTGAAGGATGAAGTTCCCTATTCTCACAGTGAAGATGGTTTCCAATACCCAGGCTGTAAACCATGTTAAAACACAGAAAAATTAAGACTGGAAATTAAAGCTAGCATTGATATGGAAGTGCAGATGCTCAGGGAGAAATTCTTTATACCCTCTGCTAGCCTTATTAATTTGCTGCAGATGGGCAGCACTGTCTTTATGATTATTAGGGCTGTGAAGAAGCTATAAAGAAGGAATTCTAAGATTCTTCCAAAATCAGAGACTGGATGTGACAGTCACACAGTCAGTCAATACATACAACCATAGCAAGTGATCATATTTGATCTCAAAATCTACATAAATCTGTTAGTACATCTTTTATGGTTTAACCCTAGCCAACAACTGATCACTGCACAGCCACTCTCTCAATCCCCCTGCAATGGGATGGAGGACAGAACTGGAAAAGTAAAAGTGACAAAACTCGCGGGTTGACATAAAAACAGTTTACTAGGTAAAGCAAAAGCCGCACACAAGCAAAGCAAAACAAAGAATTCATTCACCATTTCCCATGGGCAGGTGTTCAGCCATCTCCTGGGAAACAGGGCTTCATCACACGTAATGGTTACTTGGGAAGATAAATACCATAACTTTGGATGTGTCCCCCCTTTCCTTTCTCTTCCCCCAGCTTTACATGCTGAGCATGACTTCATAAGGTATGGCATATCCCTTAGGCCAGTTGCTATCAGCTGTCCTAGCTGTGTCCCCTCCCAACATCTTGTGCACACTCAGCCTACTTGCTGGTGGGATGGTGTAGCAAGCAGAAAAGGCCTTCACTCTGTGTAAGCACTGTTCAACAGTAACAAAACTATCACTATGTTATGAATACTGCTTTCAGAACAAATCCAAAACATAGCCTCATACCAGATGCTATGAAGATTAACTCCATCCCAGACAAAGCCAGCACAATTTCTAAGGAAGGAAAATATAACAGTCATTATTCCTGCAGGTAGAGACTCTTAAGTGCTGAGCACATAGTAATACATCTGTTGATTTTTTTCTTTCAGTCAGTTTGAGTAATAAAATATAGCAAACATAGCCAGAGTAACCAGATTTATTTAATTTACTAAAAGAAATTTATGGTTAAATAAAGTCAGCACAAAACCAGACAGTTAAATAAAATGTATAGTTAAATCTTTAACTGAAATAGATTAAATTTCAAGTTAAATAAATAATGTAAATAAATTTAAATAGTATGAAGGTAGAAATCTTGGATGCCTGGTTGATGGAATGTGTTATGATAAAAGCCAATGACAAATCCAAATCTTCAAATATGAATCACAGCATAAAGACACAAGAAACCTGGGGGAAAGAAGTTTGCATTATCATGTAAGTACTAGCTTTTTCATCATAGAATCATAGAATAGTTAGG
>NW_009909641.1:0-8245 GCF_000696875.1 Nestor notabilis
TGGAGACCTCATAGTAGCCTTCCAGTATCTGTAGGAGACCTGTAAGGATGCTGGGGAGGGACTCTTCATTAGGGACTGTAGTGGTAGGACAAGGGGTAATGGCTTCAAACTTCAACAGGGGAACTTTAGGTTAGATATAAGGAAGAAGTTCTTCACAGTGAGGGTGGTGAGGCACTGGAATAGGGTGTTCAAAGAAGTGGTAAATGCTCCACCCCTGGCAGTGTTCAAGGCCAGGTTGGACAGAGCCTTGGGTGACATGGTTTAGTGTGTGGTGTCCCTGCTCATGGCAAGGGGGTTGGAACTAGATGATCTTAAGGTCCTTTCCAACCCCACCTATTCTATGATTCTGTATCCCCTTATGTTGCAATTGCAAATTTACCTAAGGTAGGAAGTATCTTTTTGTTCTTTTTTATACTGAGTATTCTATTAATGAGATCTAGAAAATGTCTGAAGCTCCTAGGCTTTGCAAAAGTATAAACGAACAAATAATCTGTTATTCACTGCCATTTTATACCTTAAGATATTTTACAAGATCAGTTCCAAGTGCATGAGCTCCAGACTCAGTTTTCTGACAGTACTGAAAAAAATTATGCAAGTGCTGGTCCTGTCAAAGACAAAAAGAACAATAAATCAAACAATATCCAACAATGCTATCCATAATCCAAAGCAGAACACATTAAAAATATTTATATGTAGAAATCCACATAGGTGTCCACAGATTCAATTTCAAAAATAGCTGAAGTTCACTGTTCCAAAGACTAATGTAGTCTACATGTAATGTTAATTTTTTTCACGCACGTAAGACATTTCCAGTAATTTCTGAATACAAAACACCACCTATATTTGCTTCAAACCAACTAACATGCAGAAAATATCGTACTTAATATTCATTATTCCAACCAATCATAACATATTTTATGAGTAGCTATAACAAGACTCATTGCTTTGTAGACGTGCCAGTAGATAGCTTTCGGACAGCTATGACTTCTCATCTAACAGCAAAATTCAGATTGAAATGGATGAGAATGCTAGACAAAAGGCTCACATTTTTAATAGCTTCCATGTAAGATCTGCTGCTCTTCACAGCTGATGTAAGAGATACCATGGAGAATATCCAAGAGACAAAGAAGAGATCAACATACTGACTTTAAGAATCTTTCCAAATATTGTATATACATACAACAAACAAATTATTCCCAAAACATTCTCTAATTTAATTTGTTTCATAACTCACCTGTGTATACACAGTTGACACCAGATGAGCGGATATTTTCAACAGTTGTTTGCCTCCATCTACCCATTTAATTTCAGGACCAGAATGCTGCACAAACATATGCACAGGAAATGTAAAACAATGGAGCAGTATACTAGAGTAAACCAATTTGTTTATAGTACACAAACAACAATTTTTATTTTTTTCTTAAACAAGTTGAAGAAATGTGTGCAATGAATAAAGTCATAAAAAAAGGAAAATTATGCAGGCAATATTATCAAAAGCATTTATGAAGCTTAAAATGTTTTTCTGTAAGTCCCACAGTAGTTTTCTCACTGGCTAACAAAACTGCTTTTCTATAAGTCACAGATTTCATGTTTCACCTACAACTGCAAAGAAACTTCTGACTAGACAGAAGTATCTACTGGTTTTCTTAGAAAAAAAAATTAAGGATTTCCACAGATACTGATAGAGTTTAAACCTTAACAGAGGTTACCAACAGGTAGCAGCCAGTGCTTCCTTCCCATCCCATATCCAAAGAACTGAGAATGGGAACACTCAGCTGTCTATCCTGACCAGTTAGGGAGAGATTTTACTGCTAGATCTACAACTAGTCATATTGGTCCTAACATTCTACCCATGGGCATGAGCAGAGACAAACAGCAGAGGTATAGAGAATAGACCTAGCAATGTGAAAAGATGAAAGATGTGAAGGACACAATGGTTGGAAAGCTTACAGCAGAGTTTAAAAAAGAAACGGTGGTAGAACAGGAGGAGAACAGCACCTCTTGCCATTGATTTTAGGCCTCTTCCTCCAAAATGAGTCAATTTCATCTCTGCGTTTCATTCTCTCAGTCAAATCCCCTATCGCATTTTACATTTTATATCCTCCTTGGTATCATTTTTATTACTACAACTTTGCAAGCTTTCTGCTTTGAAAAGTACAACCATAAATTTTACTTGTGAAGTATAAAGATCACAAAAATCAAGATGTGAGAATAAGACTTTTTCAGGAATAAAGGACTTACTGAAAGGAGACAGCATGAAATGCTAAAAAAAATTTAGTACAGGACTTCACATTATTTGCGTATCTTCATAAACTCAAAATAATTTAATACAGTTTAAAATTACTGTAACTTCTAGTTAATTATTACTAGAAAAAATTAAACATTTCCCAAGCACATCAGTGAAATAATAACAGAAATAAGTACTTAAACAATTTAAATGAAAAACTGTATTTGGATAGGTTGATTCAAATTCTTGTAAAAGTCAGAATTTAATTGTCATTTTTGTCTCCCATTTCTGCATGTGTTTGCTTGTTTCCTTTAAATCAGATGTCAGTTTTGCAATGAACTCCATTTCAACTATAAAAGAAAAAAATTTCTACTAAAAAATCACTTAAAATCTTATCAGAATGGGAAATTACATCGAAGCCTTCTCTCCACACCCTTCTCTTTTTAAGTATTAGAGGAATTTTATATAACATACCTTTCCGACCCCCACTTCTTGATAATTAAGATAGCCTGATGGAAGATTTGCTGAGACTGGGATGTTTTGTTCATTGGTCACCACCCTTCCATCCTTTATTAGAGGGAGCCAAGAATACCCAACTACAGAACATGAAAGGCAAGTAGTTTTAAGTGCGGTATGAATCTGGACATAAACCCTTACAAAAATCTTACTTCTGATATGTAATTCAGAAACCAGAAAACGTTACAGTAAAGGTCAAGTGATTTGAACTTAAACAACTGGAAATCATTAAAAAGGCAAATAAATGGTCAGCAAGCTCAAAAAAAAACCCCATACATTTGATAAACATTCTAAACCAACATTTGAAACATTTGAATTGAAATAAATACTTAATGAAATCTTTTAGTCAGTATAATGTACTTAGAAAGCATTATCTGAATCACAAAAATCACAGGTTACTCTATAAGCATACCTCAAAATCTCCCCAGTAATTACAGAAAGTAAATCATTAGTGTACGAACCTTGTGTTTCAACAACATCTTTCTTCTTTGTACTCCCTTTGGTTGAATTATCACAGCTGACATGGTAAAAGGTGAACAACAAATGGTGTTTTTCATGTAACTGAGTGGGCAATTCTATTTTAATCTGAAAGGCAAAGAATCACAAACTTCGTAGAACTCTCCAGCTAGAGCAGTGACATGCTTTACTGATTGCATACTTAAAAAGCAATTCCAGGTTATGTGTTATTTGAAGCAAGATCAAGAATCATACACACAAAACCTACAAACATGTACTTGTGAAAGGGGGAGCTGATTTAACTGAAATCATTATCATGAACTTTGCAATCTTCAAATCTTTTACTGTATTTTTGAAACATACATAATACCTAAACCAGTAAAAGTTACCTCAGAAAGGTAGCTTACCTCATCATAAAACTCTGGATTTTGATGGTGATGCAGAACAGCAGCAAACGCACTTCTAGTAAATACTGGTCCACCTGGCCTACCATAGATACACTAATAATAGAAAAAAAAAAGAACAAAAAAAGCCCTGTGAACCTTTTTCACTCTCAGCTTAGAATCTGTTTCACCTAGAATTTGTAATATTTTAACCTTCTGTTTATAGAAGCATAAAATGGTTTGGGTTGGAAAGGACCTTAAGATCATCTAGTTCCAACCCCCCTGCCATGAGCAGGGACACCTCACACTAAACTATGTCACCCCATACTTTGTCCAACCTGGCCTTGAACACCGCCAGGGTTGGAGCATTTGCCACTTCTTTGGGCAACCCGTGCCAGTGCCTCACCACCCTCACAGTAAAGAACTTCTTCCTTATATCTAACCTAAATTTCCCCTGTTTAGGTTTGAACCCATCACTCCTTGTCCTATCACTACAGTCCCTGACGAAGAGTCCCTCCCCAGAATCCTTATAGGCCCCCTTCAGATATAGGAAAAACATTTAACTTGGTTCCTTTGTACAGTCAAGGGCTTACATGATCTGTGGACTGCCTGCTGTGCAGTAATGCTGACACTGTGATTTCACCTCACGATTCCTATATATTTTTCTATTTCTTTTCTTCCAGGCACCTATTCTACACTGTGGTAGCTCATAAACAAACACAGAGCTTGGCTCTGCAGTTGATCTGAAGCTTTACTACTTTAGCTTAAAGAATTCCTCCTGTGGAGTAAGCATAAGCCACCCTTGTTTGCGACAAGTTTATTTTTGGAATTTTTGTTGATATAAGGAAATTAAACGCTCTGAGGGTTCTTTAGTAATCTGTCATATCAAAAGCAAGCAAGTTATCTAGAAGTTAATCTTATGCCAAATGCAAAAGGAGGACAGAAAGCCACCATCCCAAACTAGATAAATTAATCCAACACTATCATGTTACTTAGCTAACTGTTCACTATTTTTTCAGTCACAAAAATCAAAAGACTAACCTTTAAAGGCAAAGAATCCTCTTCATCAGAATCCTTGAACTCAATGCATACTGCAATATTTCTAGCCTAAAGCAGTATTTAAAAACAAGACCCCGAACAGTTAATTATATGGCTTATCACAGAAATATAAACAATCTTAACCAAGCCTGAGAAACAAGAACATACAGTTGTTCTGTACTCACCTTTGCAAAAGACTTTTGACTGTCATATTTCAAGTACTTCGGATAAACATAAAGATGATTGTTGTAGATGGTGAAAGGCTGAGTATGTTTAGGTATACAGGGAACAAATTCCTCTATTTCAAAAGTTATTAATGTCTTGGTACTGCTTTCAAACTGTTTCATGGGAATGTATGATGAGTTAACATAATCTGAAAATACATAAAAATCCAATAAAAAAAATGAAGAGAAAAAGCCTGAATGTCCATTTAACAGTGTTTATTAATACTTACTTGGAAAATCTGGTGACACATTATCAATTGTAACATCCAGATTTCCTAAAATAACAGGAAGTTTGGCCATCTTTTCAGGTCTATAGGAAGGAAAAAAACCCGAAAGTCAGGCCAAATGCAAAACTATCAGATGCCAGAGAAAAGAGAAATAGGAAACAGAAGCAAAAGTAATATCCTGAAATAGGAATATGAGAGGAAAGGTAGTTTGGGGGTGGATGACTGATCTGGCCTGGCTTTTTGCCTAGATTCACAGCTTTTCTTCTCCTTCAAACTATTTAGAAAAAAAAAAAAAAAAAGGAGGGGTAAAAAAAGGGTAAGGCTTTGTTAAGAAGTGTGGAAAAGGTTAAGAAAAAGCATCATGTTTTTCTTTAAATTAAAATGTAAATTAAAATGGAAAACTTTGTTAAAGGTAAGTATGTTAGCATGTAATAACTCTCTAAAATTTGAAGCAAAGAGGGGACCTATAAATTAAGCTTTTTAAATCTCAATGGCCAGTGATAAGCATTTATGGTAATAGGGTAAACTCAGGAAAAGAGCAGAAGGGGAGAGAAAGCAGAAAGTTAACAAAATGTATCTACCTCATTCTTTTTCTAAAGTAGTAACTCACCCTGAAAAATATTTACTATTAACCAGCCTTCAATGACGTTTCTTAGATGTTATCATGAAGCTAATTCAGAAGTATGATGTGAAGTAGGAGTATTTTCCATGTTAAAACATCTGTACAGAACCTTTTCTTAGTAATGATAGTCAGCAGCATGATTTTTTTTAATTATTACAGAAGAAGTGCATGTAATATTTTCCTAAAATGCAATCTCATGCTGTGAAGCAAACAACTTTTTCTGGTTGGAGTCTGGATTCTAATTTCAACAGCTAAGCCTTAGACATTACAATCTATTACTAAAATTTCGGTGAAGTACTGTACACGATTCCACAAGCAGGATGCTGAAATAACCAAAAGCATTTCCTTAATTCACAAAGCAAAATGATGTTGCAAGCTAATTTACTATACTAGTTTCAGTTTCAGTAATACTGTTTATGGCAAGGAGTATCAGTACACAGCAATTTCAATGCTGTGTAAACTTCAATGAAAATTTAACCAGCTTGCTAAAATGGAACTAATATACCTACTACAGACCTCATCCCCTTAACAGATTTGGTCAGCAAGAATAAAATAAACTACAGCCAAGGCCTTTTGTGATTAGCAATTATTCATATTAATAAAACTCCAGCTAATGGTACCATAACAGAATTGGAAATGTCTTTGCAAAGTAGCAAAGGTTGCTCTATAATTTTATATTCTATTTACTAAGAAAGGGTATTAAAACTATTTTATAAGGTCATCTGTCAGTAGGAGATTTTTAAGCCTTGCACACAAACTACTGCAGTCTTTAGGAATACTTTGTAAAAAAGAATGACCAATGTTATTTAGGCATCCTGAGCCACACGCAATCCCAAGGAACGTGGACTGGATACTGGCTTGAATCCCTTTCCCTGAGAACTAGTGGTTTCAGTCCAAGGTCAGTGAACATACGATTTATGCTCATACTTGTTTTCCTTTGAGAATCAGAGGAGTGTATTGTGCAAGCATAACTCCTAACAGAGCTACTTCAGGATATGATGCTTATTACATGTTTGTTAGACATGGCATAATACTTCAGTCCTGCTTGCAGCACCCAAACACTGCAAAGGAAAGATCTGGAACTTGTATGAAGGTCTTGATAATATTTACATATCTTCTATATTTGAAGTGAAAAACAAATCCATCCATCAAAACATTAGATGGTCCAATTCAAGACCATAACAAAAAAGGTGGGGCTTGGGGTGGGTGGGTTGTTAGAGGTTTGGGTTTTAAAGTGGGAAGATTAGACTTACTTCCTGAAATCTGCTAACAATTTCAGCATGTCTTCATTTGAAAGTTTATTACTGTCTTGTCTGAAGAGAGGAGAAAACCTTGCATTTTTGTCCAGGGTTCCTGAGGCATCTTTAAAGAGTGTCCTAAAAGTCAAAATCTTGCTTTCAGCTGAGTTTACAAAAGTGTTGAAATTAACTTCAGAAAATTTCTTTACTACAAATTAGAACATACTGCACCACCCTTCATATTAGGCATTTAGCACTCTTGTCATTGTAGGTGAGTTTGAACATACAAATAGCTTGGTATAACAAATCAAGTGTGAACCATTTCATTCATAGCAAAATACAAATATTAACAATAGAAAACAGTTGGCAATATTCAATTGCTTGAATAGAACATAATGAATACTTGTAACTTTTTTTCCCTACTACAAAGCTGAAGTGAAAGTTTGATTGTCAGAAATCTTCAGTTAATTGAAAGTAAAACAAGAAATAATGTAAACAGCACACGAAGTTTTACAAGAAGCAGAAAATAAAGAAAGGAAAGAATACAGCTTGGCAAGACCTGTGCTTACCTGGCTGCCCAGGCAAAAGGCATTCTATATTGACCTAATCTCTGGCATGCCTGCTTAGCATTCTTCAAAACTTTCTGTGCGACCTGCAAGTGACATAAAAAATAGCCACATTTTAAAAGCTACGTTTTTTGCACCACTAGTACACAAGAAAAAAACCATGTGTTGACACTGGTATGAATTGGAAAAATCTTCTTCAGAAGATTAGCCCTAGCTATCTGAGTAAAGAAATGAAAATACCTCTTAACGAGTCATTTCAGGTTAAGCAGGACCTGCTGATTTCACAGCATTTCATGGGTGAAAACAAAAACCCATCTAACACTCCCCAATAATACATATTTAATTAAGCAAGAAAAAAAACATTATACACAAACCCCATAAAAAGGCTAGAGCAAAATTCAACTGGTTTTTAAGATAACATTGTGACTCCAGATAAAAATGCTCCACCCCCGACCCTTGCTCTCCTATTCACTACCCACTCCATGTACCAGAACACATTCCTGCAGGATAAATAGTAAAATACTCTGCAATACTTGCATTACAAGTACATACAGAATATAGGGAGGAGTTGTATGAAGATCACATAGCCAATTCCATGCATAGACATTGCAACATCGTTTTCAGTAAAACTAATTTTTTTGTTTTGTTAACTTTCAAGTGAACAAACAATTCCATTACATAGAACCAACATGTGTAACAACTAGAGCTCGAAACCCACTAGTGTGAGATGTTCAACACAAGAGCTGAA
>NW_009909641.1:8276-9985 GCF_000696875.1 Nestor notabilis
GCAGAACCCCCTGACAGAGCAGCAGCCTTCTCTTTTCCAGAAACCAGCTTCTCTTATATGCCTACACAGAGTAAAATTATTTGCCAGAGGCAAAAAACCCCCACAGGGTAAACCTGCCTGAATATTATCCCTGATCTATACTGTTGACATTATGAAGAGCTGTTTTCATTAGGGTGTCGTTTGCGCCAACTCTCTATTATCCTTTCCTGAAAAAAGGGGGAAATGTCACTCAGAAGCATAGAACCTTGGCAAGTAATCATCGTTAATTCACCATATTCAATGTTTAAGGGGAGAACAAGTGATCTGGTGGCTATAGAATTTGCTGCTTCCGTGTTTCCTTTTTATTGTTCAGAGTTGCAATTCTGCAGGGAACTGGAACTTGCTCACTGCACTGGCACGCACGGGGGCCTAAATAGCTGCCACTGTTTCGTTTCAATTTAATATGTTGTAATCCCCAAGAACAAGAGCAGAAAAAAATCAAACTAAGTGTTCAACTATATAAAATTATAAGCAAATGAATCCCAGAAATGCATAGCATAAGTTAATATACCCATGAGTGTTCCTGTTGGCTACTCCTGTAGAACAGAGAGACACAAGTCTAACACTCAGCATCAAATTTGGGAACACTTGGGCTTACTTAACCTTCCCATGTGTCTCAGGCCGAAGACCACCAAAATCAGGTTTGTTTTAACTCAGTAACAGTCAGTATCCACTTCAAAAACAGACTCTTAAAATACCAAGCTGCTGTTTTCCAATGATAACTGAAAAAAAATCTCAAGTATTCCTGGAAAAGCAAATCAGTAGTCTGATCTATATTAAGACCAAGTGAAAAATACAGTTCTTTTACATGTAGCTTAGCCAGCATTAACCCAGCAGGAAAGAACACTGTTCCTCTGCAGAGACTGAAAGTTAACCATTCCTTCTTCCCTTTCACTAGCTGAAAACTGGAAGAATCCTAATAGTAGCTGACACTGCTTGCAAAAATCTTTTCTCCTGCTATCCTGGTCCAACTATTTAAGCACTACTGTAAATCAAAACTATTTATTCAGCTACAAACAAGAGGCAGCAAGTGAAAAAGCTTTTTCTAGATATGTTTCAGAAAACACTAAAATGTTAGGTCATCCTAGACCCCTGCAAACTTGCATCCAATCTGCAAGCATTTTATATGTAAAAACAGAGGCTTAATAGTTCTAAAGGAAGAAAAAACCCCACAAGAGTGCAGATAACACAGTAAACTACGGTCACCAAAAAGTGAGATACAGGAAAAGTCAGCAACAATTACACAGGAAATAAGACAAATTAAGTGAGAGACATACAGTTAATTTCTGACCTATACTGAATGCTTAACAATTTTCAACTCAGCTTTCACATTGAAGTCCAATACTTTGAAGTCCAGTACTCTTTTGTCAAATCAGTTTATTTAAAGCCATTATGAAAATTATAATTACATCACAATTATAAAAAGCTAAATAAATACTTCCCAGTAACATGTTATACTTTATCTATAATGTTTCAACTAATAAGTTCCAAGTATTAATACAACTTACTAAATCAAATCATCCAGTTATCTGAATTTCCTATAAAAGAACTAAGCTTTCGGTTGATATTTATTGATGTGAAATCAACCCGTCCCACGTCAGCACTTTTTACACACCACAGAAGAAGATAACATACCTTTGAAGAATCTGAACTTTTCATATACGGTTCAG
>NW_009909641.1:10015-42914 GCF_000696875.1 Nestor notabilis
TAGCCACAAGGAAAATGTCAGTATGAGGACACGTGACTGAGAATATTCCCTAGAAATAAAATAAGAGATAAAAGGAAAACACACACACATTTTACATCACATAACAAAAAGCCATCCAAAGTATGCAGGAAAACTCTTCATTTGAGTCTAAAATCCTGCTAATTCTTTAGGTTACTTGTTCTTACCTGCTTTGGATATTGTAATACAGTTTCATGAATGTCTTGAATTCTGTGTATGCTATCACCACTGCCATTCATCATCTGTTGAGAAGCATTGGGTATCATGTGCCTTACTGAGGCGTGGTTCAAATCAACATGGAAATCTGCTGAAATCTTCCGGTTGTTTTTAATGTCAAATAATGATAATGTGACAAAGAAAGGTTCTACCTACACATTAAAAAAAAAAAAAAAAATCGAGTTTCATTGCTGACATTGATATTACTGTAAAAAGTGTATGAAGGGAAGATGAGTAACATTTCTATGAGTAACAAGTGTATGAAAGGAAGATGAGTACACATGTCCATCACTCTACTGACAGGATGTAATAGATAGTAAAAGAAAAATTCCACTTTCTACAACACACCATAAAGATTAAGTAGCTAAGTTACTTCTCTTATCATTTAGGTTCTTATTTTTATTATAAAGGAGTAGAAAAAAGCCCCCATTGTTAGTTTCTCAATCACAGCAAGGTATTCCTGCCATTAAGAATAGTGCCTACACAATATTAAGACATTCATTATCATATTAACAAAAAATAATTAGATGAATTATTTACATTTGTTGTTGGTCCTTCTTCATTTTCTGCAACACAGCTTTGCAAATTAAAAGATAAATCATTACACTTCACAAGAATTTTTTTCCCAAATTTTTCTTCAAATGGCTTCACTTCTGGTTCAATACCAGAAAAGTCAAGTTTCTTTAAAAAGAGAAAAGAAAAATTAAGGTAAGGGTTCTTTGATCTCAAAAGGATCAACATAAAAGGAAATAACATCCTGCTTTGTAAAAAGTCTAACCTGTGCATCTGGATCCAAGGCAAAAAGTTTAACTCTGCTTTCACTTTTCAACTTGATTTCTGCTTCTCTGGTACTCTGTTCAAAATTAGAAAAAAACCCAACAACCTTAGTATCACCCTATTTTAAAGCAGTTTGCAATTTCATTCCTTTTTCTGCGATGTTTAAAGCTTTACATGTTTTTAATTCATGCACTCTTCTCTCCCTAACCGAGCTCCTTAATTTCAATTGCTCTATCAGGTCCAAGTAAAAGGTGAGAGAAAACTCCTCTCCTCTAAAAGCTTTTCCAGGCCTAGAAACACAAAAACTTACATCAGCAACATGTAACCTTCCAAGCTATACTCCAGTGCAGCTCACTTAGCACTTTGTATCCTTACATAGTAACTCTTATAACACTACTTTAAAAAAAGTATGAAGGTAGATTGACCCTCAGAGCTACCCTGAGACCATGTTTTTCCTCCTTTTTCTTTTCTTGAACTCTACTGCCAAAGAAGCATTTTTCTGTGGGTAGATGGAAACCCCCCCCAAAACGTCCAGACGATAAACCGCTCTCACTTATGAGTTACTTAGCAGAGTAGGATGTACAATGATCCTGCATGTGATCTGTGGATATCTATTAGCAGTATATCAAAAGTAAAATGGAACAAAATAGAATGTGAAAACTGATGGTATACATACGTTACTTTTTGGGGAAAAAAAAACAACAAGGTATGATTTAAACAGTATTCTATGATTTTTAAAGTCACAGGACATGACAAACAGACATAATGCATGCACCAAAATTACCCATGTAGGAGAGTTGCCATTCCCAAAGTAGTAGCTGGCTAAACAGGGATACAAAGTATTACATTACAGACAGCTGTCTATTTTTGGATCACCTTGTATGCCTTACAAGAAGTTACCAACCCAAAATTCTCATCAGTGACCATGAGCTGGTAGGGATCTACTGTCTACATCTGGAGGCTGAAGAAGCTCCCACTATGTCTCAAAAAACAAAAAACCCAAACCAAACCAAAAGCAACTCTAAGAGCTCAAAATCCTATTTTAGACTGATAATATTATTAAAAAAAAGAATACTTAATTTGACTTAAAGAATGCATTACAGCAGAGAAACTTTTGAGGTGGGATTTTGAGTATAGATGCCTTAATGGATTTAATTTACTTTGTTATCTTTAACACACGCAGGAGGAAAGACAATGACTTGCTGTGAAATACATGACCCAGACACTCAATACCAGCAAAGTACTGGCAGACTTTGCTTGTTCAACAGCCAGTATGACTGAGAAATACAAGACTAAATTGTGAAGAAGGTTAAAGATGGCAAGAAGGCTGCATGCATTCTTTAGAAAGGGAATAGTCATTTGCAAGAACTGAAGAGGAAGATGACCTTGTCATACGAGCAAGACAGAAACTGTTTCAGCTAAAGCATCTTGAATAGTTTTAGATTCTGTGGTGGTTTATGAACTAAAGAGAAGACAAAAATATTCAAGGCAGTTGGTCAGAAGTCAGGAACTTAAAATGTATATAGTCTTCAATCCTGTCTATAGCACAGCAGTGACTATAATTCTATTTCCTCATCTGTAAAACAGGCATAATGTTTTCCTACCTCAAGGAATACTTGGACCCATAAGGTCCAAGGAGGTACATGAGCAAACTGTGATCATGATAGTCACACAGTTATTTAAGATCAATGTCTAGTTTGTTTTCATCTGAACATTAAAAAAACCACAAACACACACAAACAAGAAACCAACAAAACTCCTATACTCACTCTTGGTACTTAAGTTATAGATAAGTTACAGATACAAGAAACATGAAGTAGGCAGGACAAACAGCTAAATATATACGTGTGTGCACATCTGTGCACTGAAGCTCACAATACCGTCTTATTTAGTTTACCTTATAAACTAGCAGTGGTTGACAGAAAAATGAAGGCCTGGAGATGTACTCACAAGGGTTAAACCTTTCCTAATAAGGCTGCTTTTTCCCCTACTGTCAGGTGCTCTACAATCACCCCTGAAGGAATTTCTCTCCCCTCATACGGATATGAGGTCAGCTATTGTGAAAATCTCCTTCTAGAACCAACGAAAATAATAGAGCAGCCATAAACTCTTCCAAAAGAAGGCTCAGTGACTTGTAAGTCTTTCACTGGGGAAAAAAGAACCAAACCCAAACCACAGCTGAAAAGACAATGCAAGAAAGAACAGAGGACAAAAAAATCCTCATAAAAAACAGCATTTATATAAAGCAATCAAGTGAAGGCACAACCAGTGTACTAGTGTAAGCAGGCAGATTTTTTCCCCTGCACTTCTCAGGAAAAAAGGGCTAGAAAAATACATGAAATTATTTTGAAAGGTAGTGCTTAGTAAAGATGAAATAGAATGGGAAAACAAAATAACTTATTTTGAAGGAAACAGAAATTTAAATGGGTTCTAACCATGGAATTAAAAAAGCCAGTGCTTAAAGAGCTGAGAAAAATAACATGCTAGAAAAACACCTAGCTTGAAGAGCTGACCCATAACCTCTTGACCAGAAGGTTATGGAAACAGGAAGCAGCAGTTGTAGTACTAAAACTATATGCAGGTGCTGCAGCCCTAAATGAAAGTCTCCTCTGGAAGTCATGTGGAACCCAAGCATTGTAAAACTCTGACTGTAAGGAAAGAAAAATATTCCGTACAATAAGAGCATCCAATTTTATATTTGTTTCTGAAATAAATTTTCATAGCCTCATGGAAGAGCTTTAAGCATCAAGCAGCATACTTATAAGGAAAACTTGATTGTATGCACCACAATCCCAATTAATTTCCAAATACTGGAAGTTAGATTATCACATAATAGCTTTTTGTGTACATGTGCTAAATTGATTACAAAGCAGTCACAGAAAGAATTAAGTCATCCAACCAGTTTTGGTGCTAAAAGCCTGACAATCTATTCTGACTGGATCTTTTGATATGTTAGCTATTGTAATAGACAGAATAATCTCTATTAAGATGTTAATAAGCTCTGCTGGACTTTTAACTATGATAATAAAACCTGACTTTAGTATAGCTACATTTCTATAGAAATACTTTGGCACTTACCTGCATGCAATAAAACAATATAAAAGATGAAAAATACAATAAACTAATAAAATAAAAAATATGCTGCTTTCAAACAGCATGTCAAGATCTATATAAGCAACTTTAAGACAGTAGCTAATTTGCTTCTAAAAGCAGAAAATGAAGGAGCTCAATAACCACATCTATTCACAAAAGAGCTTCTAAGCTTTCAAAGCACCACAAATTGACTGGAAGCTAGAAGCCAATACCTTACCTTTATTGAAAGTTCATGTGTCTTAACTTACGTTTAGTACTTTATATCCTGAGTTGGTATTTACAATATATATTACCTTGGCAATTTCAGGATAGTAGTTATCAAAACTACTTGATGAGTTTTCCATTTTGCTTTGTTCATCATCTGAAATAAAAACACGTTAAATAAAATAAACCCCCCAAACTACTCACAAGACTCTGCCGCAAAATTTCTTTTTTTTTTTTTTAAATCCTACCCCCTCAAAATGACAATCTTAACATAAACAGGTCATAGACAACTCCATCATTTAATTCTGATGCAGTGACTTCTTGGAGGATGTAACCAGTAAAGTAGCAGCTATTTCTAATCTTACCCAGAAAATAGCTTTAACATTAATTTTGATATTTGTCTGGGGAAAAGGGATACTCAATGCACAAATTTACATTACTCTTTCCACTATGCTTTGTAACATGACTTCAAAACAAGTTCCCTTTGTTCCTCTAGGTCCCCAGCTCTACCCTCCTGGATTTACTGGATTTACAAAGCAACCATTCAGGTACCTATAAGCATCTTAACGGTTCTAAGGTTAGTTGGGGACCACTGACTAAAATGTCTTTCACAGAGCTACAGGCTTCTCTTTTTCCAATTTGCTTTTGTTTCAAACATCTTGTTAAATTCCAGCAATCTTAACCTAAGACTGTGATATCTCATTTTAAACTCTAATGATCCCTTTTGGTATACTGTGCTATTTATAAGCAGAAAAACCTTCTCTAACATCTTCCAGGTTCTTCTGGATACCCTTGGTCTCATACCAGTTGCCCTCTCCATCATTCTCAAGAAGAAAAATGTACAAGAGGAATACTGGACTACCCTTTTACCACCAAACTATACCAGCATCATATTCCTCACAGATAGCTGATATACCTATTCTTAAAGGGCTCCAAGAGAAAAGATTCAAACAGTCTATTTCAGTACCTTGGGGAAAAATTTGTGGTCAAGGGAGTTACGTCTAAGTTTAAAGCCCCTTACTGCAACCACAATTTCTTATTCTTCTACCTACAGTGACCACAGAACACATTATTCCATTTTCAGCAGCATTTTACATGTTTCAAAGCAAGTGCCTTGTAAGTTTTCTCTTTTCCTTACACTCTCTCAGTCCTGATTTTTCATTATGAGTTTTATTTTTCTGGACTTCTCATCAGTCTCATTCTCTTCTGGACTTGACTCAATTGGAATCAACATAGAACAACGTTATTTTAATGTCAAAAGGTCAAAACTCTAATCTGTTCAAACAGACAGTGAAAACACCTGTATTTTTTATGACCAAAACCCCCCAGAAAATTGAGCCACAATAAAGCCTTTCTTTCCAAATGCATGTACCTAGATGTTGTCAACTATTAGCTAGAAACCTGCTTAGAACTATTAGCTAGAAACCTGCTAGGAACCCTGCTTACCTTCATGAGACTCTCCATTTCTTTTCTCTTGCATTGCAGCCTCAAAGTTAAGCTGCAGGATTTTGTTCAGAGTGTTTATCCATTCTTCCATTTCAAGTTCACTATCTGCAGCTAAAAGGTAACTACTCTTGTCTTGCATCTTCAGCTCAAATGCGAAACGTCTGACTTTATTGTTCTGTAAGAAAATAAAAGATCTTTATAATATCTTTACATACTGTCTACTCACAGTCAAAAAAAGTTAAATGTATTTCAGATCTTTTAACAAAATATACAATTTGGTATTTTGAACAAGTATATTATAATTGTACTTTTTTCTTTCTGACATTTCACCTTTTGAAGTTATTTGTGCCTCTGCAAAAAGTGGAAATATGAAAGATTAACAGCACGTTTTTCAGTTTCCCCTCCTAATTCAGCTTGTAACCATTTTTAAAAACAAAACATCCAATTTCCAAATATCAAATCTTCATGTACTCAGATCATAGAGAAATGAAGCTAAAATTTACTGGTTAAAAAACCCCAAAAAAACAAAAACAAAACCCCAGCATTAAACTATTAACATTTGCATGAGAACCATTTTGCATGTTGGTATTTTATACCAGAGGTTAAATCATAACCAACCTCAACCCTGAATGCCCTGATACTATTAGTCTTTTAAATACACATGAAGTTGGGAATAATTCCTCCTTGGTTCCTCAACCATTACTGTAATCCTTTTTGCACAATTTAAATCAAGGCTTTAAAAGGTACCTAGCTTGACTCAAGTGTCTGGGAATGAATTCACAGATTTTAAATGAAAATTCTATATTACCACAGTTTCAATCTTCAAAAATGGTAATGCATTAAATAAACATTAGAATAAACAGTAAGACAGACTTGATGGTTGGGGGATTTGTTTGTTTAAGTTAAATTAAATGCCAAATTACATTTTTGTTTCTCTATAGCTCAGATTTTTCAATTAACAGACTAACTACTGGTTGGCATGGCAGTCAGCTTTCTACCAAAGATGAGTTTCTGTTTAGGAGGATACAAAAAAAAAATGTATGGACTCCAGATATAAGGCAGTCTTTCAATTAAAATCAGAACTGAAGTAAATCAAAACTGAAGTAAATAAAAAGTAAATAAAATACCTTTACCTTTCAAGAAACCTTTAACTTTCATATTATAAAACCTTGACGCAGGTGGTATGTATCACACCAGTTTTCACAGATCACTGAATTAGAGCAATTATGCCTATATATATGACTGTATGTGTGAATATAGACACTGCATATTATTATGTGACTGCACTTCTGTGATGCAGAAAAGTCTCAATATACTTCAGCATTAAAACAAAACAACCCAAAAAAGCCAAATCAGCCTCTCTTCATAAGAATGATCTCCATCCTCCACCATCCTCATAGCCCTTCGCTGGGCTCTCTCTAGTATGTCCATGTCTCTGCCCAGAGACACTGGACACAGGACTCCAGGTGTGGCCTCACCAGTGCTATTCATCTGTTCAGAGGGGAAGGATTCCCGCCCTCAACCTGCTGACACCACTCCCCTTATGCAGCCTGGGACACCATTAACCTTCTCTGAAGTAAGGGCATGTCACTGGCTCATGTTCAACTTGGTGTCCACCAGGATCCGCAGGTCTTTTTCTGCCAACTGCTTTCCAGCTGGGTGGCCTGCCCTGTGTATGCTGGTGTCTGGGGCTCGTTCTCTTCCCTTTGCTGCAGTGCCTTTCTTTCATTTGTAACTTCTGAAAATCTCAATGTTTTCTGATGATGTAAACTAATATTGTAGTGCCTGCCCACAATGGTCTGTAACAGAGCCACAGCTGAGAACCAGAAACAAGCCACTGCCTAAGTGGGAAACAAAAGGGGCCAGAAAGAGGCCAGAGGTGGACAATACAGATTATCAGAGAGGGGCACCAAAGCAGAGGAAGCTGAAGAACAAAAGGAAAGATACATTTTAAGTGCAAGACAAAGTCAACAATGCTTTTTGCTGGTTTGTTCTAAAAGGCAAATCAAAGTCGGCCAAAATTGTACACCTAAGGCAAAACAATATGTGTAAATCTGCATGTAGAACTTGCAATATGGTTAAATTTATTACAGTTATAAGACCTTCCATGTGAAGTATCTATGAAATGTGTATCTAAAAACATTACTGCAACATTTGGAAAAAAAAAATCCTCTGTAAAGCTGTTGAATCTCTCTGCACAAATCTTCAAACAACTTTATGCTAACGAACCCCCACTATTATACAAGAAATACATTTTCATTAAACTACCCAAGTTAACAAACCCCTAAAGCCCAAGAGTTTTTTCCAGGTATGCTGTGCCTAACAGAACAGTTACACACTGTACTGTAAATACATAAGAGAATCACAAGGAAAAATAATAATCTTTTCTTTGGCACTTGCTACTGACAAACATTTCACCAAGCCTTCAACTTTTTAAAATAAAGAAAAGCACATAAAAGCAGTGTTATAAAGGTCAAGTGAAAGCATCAAGTGAAAGCATCTGGAAGGGTGACTGAATTTAATACAATTCCCACAACAAAAATCCCACACAAGAAGCTATGCAAAACATTTTACAGCTCATGTAAGCACAAAATGTAACAGAAACAAACTTTAATTTCATGCTGTTGTTACTCTGTCCTGATTTAAGATTGGAGATTTGTGAGGTTTTGCCTTAAAATTTTGTTTGATATTTTTGATAAATACTTGAAATCAACTAATAATTTCTCCCCTTTTCAGAAAGATTTTTTAAATTCAGCCTCCAGACCTTTAAAGACTCATTCACTGTTTCTGCAAGATGCAGTGTGTCTAATTGTTCCTCTGCATAACAGATACTTATCTACATCTGACAAAAGTTACCCGTATTATTAAAAAAATCCTTTTCTATCAAAACCAGAATTAAGCAGAGAACAGGCAGAATAATTATGATTACCTGAACCACACCCATGCATGAATCTAGAAATATTGATCCTTTAGGTTCTTTTGATATTTTTTCATCTTTGTAGAAATTGAGATTATAGGATCCATCACCAAGTTGGATTAAGTGAAAAAATCTTCTTTTAAATGACTAGTGAAAAGAAAGGAAGAAAAACAGTTACAACACTGGTATTAATCAGCTTCATATTACAAAACCCTTAAGTGCTATTTACACAATAAGTTATAGAAAAAAGCTTTTATTTACACATAGCCTATTCAGGATCCTCAGAAAATAAACCAGAAATCATTAATTATAACAAATTACAAAATTAACTTAAAAACCTGCAGCAAGATTGTACTGAATGAATTTTTAACCCACTGAAAAATGACTCCACGATATTAGATATTTGTTGAGATAATCATAAAAATAACTCAAGTTCGTTTCTAAGTAAAGAAGCAATGCAAATAAAACCTCATATTACACAGTCTCTTTTCTACTAATAACAAAACAGAGTCCAGTTGAAAAAATTCTTTAAAACACCAGACTGATCCCACCGGATGCATTTTTTCTGATTTAAGTAGAATAAAAGGAAACTAAGATTTCACAGATATAAATTACATACAGGCTTTCCTCTTTCATTCTGTACTATTATTTTTTATAGAAGTAAGCCACATACAAATTCAATTCTCAAAGGTACTGTGGCATTTAATATTAATGTCTAGTTTTTACCACACATATTCTTAAACTTACTCTCATTGTCACACTGATTGCACTATTCATGTTGCCTTTGTACAGCCATCCTTGTTTTGTTATTCCACCCTTTTGAGACCCAAGAGATGCTGCATCCTGCAGATGAAAAAAGGGAGATGAGGAAAACAAAAAAAAGAGTAAAGTTTTGCATCACACTGTGAAACTGTTGTAGTCATCAAAATTTCAAAGTCATTTTTTAAAGATGGAATACTTATGCTAATAATGTAATGACAATAACGTACTATTATCCCTGCTGAGATTCTATAGCTTTGTAATTCTAATTATTTTCTTTAAAGATCAGGGATAAGATTTGACTTCATCTAACCTTTAATAGGTAACCTGGCCACTTATATAGGCTTTCTCTATGGCTAGGAGGATGATCCAACTTCTGGACAGCTGAATACTAGTCAAGATAAATCCCACTGAAATAGTGGAAAGAGGGAAAACTCAAAACATTTATTTACATTTCCTTTGTAAGTTTTTCATATATTCTAATCTTCCAGTACAAGACTTTCTACCAATTTCTATTACCAAAAAGAACAATGTAAACTCATGCTTACTCAAAACTTCAATCAAGATTTCTCAAACCATTTTGCTTTATATGTATTATTTCAACAACATTACTTAGGAATTTACAGAGAACTAAGTCTTGAATTCTTGAATTGGACCTGCCATTTTACAGATCAGAATCAAAGCTTTCTAAAGAGAACAAGACTTGGCAGTAATGGCAAGTTCACGAACAGCAGATCCACTGCATGCATCATGCATCACACCCACTGCCTGCATACCACTTCCATATGCCAGTTGGTGGAATTCAATATCTCTATCAATACCCATAGGATGTTAACAACTACCAAAAAGCAGTACTGTACTATCAAAACCAATCAAAATGACAGATTTATAATTGCCATGGAATAAGTATTAAATCATCAGTTCAAGAAATCTTTTAGAACAGTACCAAACTGACTTTACCATTGTTTTCAGCTGATGTAACCCATTTTGACACAAAAACCACCCTTAATGAATTAAATGTGTAGGAAGATTTTCAACCATCTAGAGCAGAAATATTCTGGATGAATTATTATCCAAACATTCAAAATTAGCTGAGTATCCAGTCAAAGACAAAACTGAAACACTTCCTCAAGTGCCTCAACTGCTTTTTCTAATTCTTTTTCTCAGCTCTTAAGAGAACATACAATAAAAAGTGATTACATGTGGGGGACAGAGTAATTAGTTCAACAACTGAACATCAAAACCAAATTTTGGAATAATACGAATTAGTTTCCGGAACTAATTCAAGGAACATTCTGTAAGAAGTTACTAGTTAGTTTATTTACAGCCTATTTAGTCTGTCTAGCTTGCATATTCATATGCACATGTGAACTTCCAAAAACTGCAAACAGAAGGCCAAAGCTGCAGCAATCTGTTCCTTACAAAATCCTAGTCAGCCTGATGCTGTGGAAGTTAGACCCAGTAAGGATGACAAGGTCACCAACTATCAGAGCATCTGATATAATGCGCCAGAAGCACAAGAGCAGAAATACTCAGTAAATTTTCACATGCCCCAGTGAGTCTTACTGTCCAAGCAATACAGTCTACTTGCTTCGTATTTTCAAGTCATTAGTCCCCACCTTACGTAGACAACATTTTTTCTTGTACAACATAGAGACAACAACCCAACACACTGGGTTTCCAACTATGATTCTCCACCTCTGCTGGTGAGAGTTATCCCCAAGGAAAGGATGGCTTAAAACCACTTTCATGAGTGTAATACCATGAGTAGATGATGAGTTATCATCAAAACTTGGCACGAAACAACCAATGCTTTTCCATAGTTTCACAACCCATATATAGGATCACCTGACAAGAATTCCTTCATGACCTGTGTTAACAAAAATTAAGGTTTAGCTCTATTAAGACTCTTCTTTTGAATTCCAAGTCTTGGAGGTAAGCTGTTTCCCAACTGTTTAGCTGAATGCTGTTTTCTAACAATAAACCTCACTGTCATTTGAGTGTCTCTAGTTACACCATTTCTTTCTGTCAGGCAGAATTCCTGCCTGCAGAGCCAAAAAGCTACTGAACATTTCCAGCTGACCATCTGTTAATACAAAGGAACCCAGAACCCAGTTGTTAACACACGAATTTTACATTGAAAACATATTTCCTGTTTCCAACTGCTAAGTTAATTTCCTCACTTTTATTTTTACTGCTCCACACTAGGCTTCACTTTTTTTAATGATCTTTCCCACAAACTCAGCTCCAAAATTTACTTCAACAGCAACTGTTTCAACAAAAACAATTCCATATCTTGATCCCATACTCCAGACTGAGTTAAAAATTCCATTTACAAACATCAACCTGATGCCCTGATAGCCCCAGTTAGGTTTGGAAAGGTAATTCTCTCCTTTTTAGCAATGCAAGATTAAACTAATCTTTATCTGGTCTTCCTCCAATTTTTAATCATTTGCAGCTTTTTATTTTCTATCATTCTCTTAACAAACCAGCTTTCTTAAAAAAAAAAAACAAAAAAAACAAAAAAACAAAAAAACAACCAAAACAACAAACCACCACAAACAAAAATGAAACAAAATGAAGACCAAACAACTTTCAGTGTAAGATTTGCATGTATGCTTTTTGGCATACAAAGATGTTGGTGCTTGAAAGAAAAACCTCTTGCATTAACCCTTCCCTTGACGAAAGAATTTATGGGGTACGTGTGTCCCCTATTCCCATTAAACTCCCTTTTCTTCCTAAAGTGCTTTTTTCTTGTATTTATATTTTAAGTTCCTCAAAGAGTAGGAGACCTCTCCTTCAGTGACTGTACCTCCAAAATATATCACACTCCTGCCTGCTCTAACAGGAAACTGGGTAGAAGGAAACAGGAAGTCCTCTCCACTTACACTTCCTAGTAAAATACACAGCACCTGGTAACAGCCAAGCTACAGTTTTTCAATGTTTAACTAACTCCAGCCGTAAGTCTTTTTCCTACAACAATCCTAGTTTATTGTATCACCTTTTTTTTCCATGTTTAACTGTTTTCTAAAACACTTTTGTTGTCACACTAAATACTGCCAAGTCTTTTTAATTTCAATATAATAGATATCATGTTTATTCCCATCTTACAAATAGGAATATTTGGATACAAAAGCATGAAATTATTTGTCCAAATACCACAGTACAGTTTAATAGCAGTGCTGAAGAAATAGCATCCTAAGACTATCCATTCAGGAATCTACCTACTCAGATGCACTCCCTAAACTACTTTTTCACATTTAATCCAGGAAAACTTGTAAGGAACTTCTTGTATTTCATATGCAGCAGTTCTTCAGAAGCAAAGTGATGGTCAAAAGGTGAAAACCACAAAAAAAATAGTAATTTTATTTTGTTTTAATTCTTTTCTGTGATGCAAGAGTTCAAGTACTCATAAGAAAAGAAAACACTGACATTCAAACACCCTGTTTTGAAACAGGGTGCGGTAAAAATTAATTAAATCACAAAAATAACAGAAGCAGTTACTGAAAAAGGTCTTTGACACTGGAAACACACTTGAAAATTGCTCGAGGCTGTGGATTTCTGGTTTCCCTATGCCAATGACAAAAAATACCTTAGAGTTTTATTCAATTATTTTACCTTTTTTTCTCCATGATGGACCTCTCATCCTGTACTGTATCCTACTGTCACACATGCTTAAGTGTGTGTACTGTCATGCTGGAACAGACTGACCTATGGTTTTACTCGTCTTCGTGATTAAACTGCATGAAACATTTCTATCTATATGCCCATCTACACAGAAACAGTGTAAAACATGACAGATTTTATGAAAGCTATTTTTTATCAAGTATTAAAACTTCAATTTCACCATCTGTCAAAACTTGTTCTACTCACATGACAGATCTCAAGAATACAAGGAGACAGGAGATAAGTAAAATAACTATATTTGTTTCCAAATCAGGCTGTTCAAGCTAATCTCTGTTTTCACTTACTGACATCAAAACTTAACCCATACTGTAACCTCTCCTTACCCAACATTCTTTACTGAAAGCAAGAGAAAGTACGGAATTACTGTTATCTCACCTCATCTTTATCTGCTTCTTCATCCACTTCATATAAATGTACTGGAAGCTTCTCCGATTTTGTCCCTTTACTAGGAAAGAAAAAGCTTCTAAAAAACTAGAAATTTTGTGATGTTACATACTTTACAGCTATAAAAAAAATAATTTATTGTTTTAATTGAAGGGGGGAAAGCACAAGAATAAATGAGTAAAGGCATGTCTTTTTCATGAAATACATATTTTAGCCAGCAATTTACCTAATTTGCACATTTTCCCAGAGTCTGTCTTTTGTTCTGCTTGTTACTGTCCATCTGTGTATTTGAAGAGAACCAATTACCTTCTCACTTACTGCACTCCAGTATCTTAGGAGCAACAATTCATACCTGTAAGCACTGGCTCCTTTTAAGACAATGTGTTTACTTAAATTCCTATTGACTATCGTGGTTTCTGTTCTTGTAATAAAAGCCATTTACTGACTTTTTCAAAACCTGTCAGTATATCAGCACTTTTCACAGGGAAACAAAAGCTATTTCTTAACTGACAGATGCAGGAGAATAGGTAGGGAAGATACAGATATTCCAGACTTGTGGGATTTAGAGTATTCATCTACTCTCAGATATTTTAAGGGTCTAATCTCTATAATCTCCCTATGAAATTTTTAAAAAGTTGGAAAAGATGTCTCTAGCAGATGGTTTAGAAAGTCTGTAAAAGATGTAGATTAGGCTTTTGCTTTGAATCATCCTGTGAAAATCTGCACTAGTTCATACACTTGGTCTAACTATCTCAGTTAGGTTCTATTCCCTAAGCTCCTAGAAAGAGTTCCAAAAGCTGCCTTTGAAGCTACAAAAACAGGATATCACCATTTTAGTTTCACCTAAACATTAGCCTGTTTTAGTTTTCATGTTTACATTTCACATTGTCAGCCATACAATTTCTTGTTTTGACCTGTCTATTAATAAGGCAGTATTATTACAGTATCTTCCCAGAAAATGATTTAACAATATTTTACACTCTAATGTTCATTTATATAAATTCCATCCAAAAAAATCTTTATCATCTCTACAGACTACTAAACACTGATATAACATATTTTAAGTTATATATTACATGTTTTAATACATTTTTGTTATAAATACATTTATATTAAACACAAAGTTCCTTCACAAATTCAAAATCTTTATTTTACCACTAGATAACATACTTACTTTGGAAGCTGTCGAAACTCTCCTGAGTAGTCTTCGTATCTATAGTTAACAACATGCCAGTCTGAATTGTAGGTTCTAATGCACTGTTTTAATGAAAACCAAATACCACTATTAATTGGAAGAGAATTAACAGCATTCCCTAGACAAACACACACAAAAACCTCTTAAGATATGGCTGTTTATGAACTACAATGGTTAAATGTTGATCTCTGAAAATTCTATATACTTCCCTTCTTTTACAATACAGTCTAGTGCAATACAGCTTTCTGCAACAAGTGTTACACTTCAGTATGAAGTATATACACATCTGCTAGATGTGTATATTATAAAACCAGAAAATGGTGAACACACTCATCATCTGGATTAACCATCTTCAGCTGTCTGAAAAGTCAAAGTAGCATTTCGCTACTGCAGCCTTTTAAAAAAGTCAGCTAAAATACTCCATTACAGGTGTACTGGTACATAGAAACCAGAAAGATCTTTTCCTTATATTGATACCCCCTGTGCAATTAAATTAATATTTAAACTGCATGCTTGGAGCTGTTGAAAAGCGATTATGTCATTATGTTCTGGTCCAGATCACAGGAAATACCATTTTACTCCACCCATATTGCTACAACATAAAAGTACTGATTTATCTTGGCTTTGACTAAGTAAGATAAAACTGACAACATCTGTTGCCAGAAACTATATAGTACAAAATTTTATGTTACATGAATAGACTCACTTGTACACAAACATAGCATTTAATTATTCAAAATATTTTCTTTATATTTCAAAATACAAAATTAATATTTGCCAAGTTATTGTTTCTGCAGAAGCTCATTAAACTCCATGAATTGCCAACAACACTCCTCCCTCCCTGTTTACCTTCTTCATATTTATCTTAGAACTGTTTAGGTCAGGTATTAAGGGTATGTATCATTGTGGATAAATCACTCTGAGGTTTCAGGTAGATTCAGATATTTGGAGCTCCTTCAGTCTTTTTGGAATTACAAGAGACGTTTACTTGCTTTAGATCTTAAAATATCAGCTTAAAGTATGTCAGTAGAAAACCAGTAGATAATATTAAAAAGACAAAAAATTTAAGCCTTTCATTCCTAAAAGACTTCCACAAGACACTAAATGAAACCCATCACAGTCAGAACCAAGAGAATGCCAACATAAGCAAGTAGTCGCGAGAAACTTCGTTTGAGGATGTTTCTTCTACATATAGCATACAGATTGAGCAGTCAAAATGAATTCTGGCTTCTACAAGTGTTACAGTTAAGAATACCTCTGTTGTGGCAAACTGTATAAGATTATTATGAACAAACTAAGAACAACTAGGGTAAAACACTTTATCAGGAAAAACAAGTCACAATGATTCATTCCACGTGCACTATTGCTCCCAATATAATGATGGAAATCACACATGTTGGTCTGGAAAAGCCAAAAGCATAAAGAAGGTGGGGGAGAAGAATCTGCAAAAGCCAATTACACAAACAAAATCCTTCTAAGATATCCTGTAATCCTTTTCCAGCCACCAATAGAAAAAATAGTAGGTTTTCCTGGAAATTTTCCCTTGAAGTCACTGACGAGTAAATAGCAATAAATATTTAATATTTTTTCAGGGTTTTTTTCCCTGTGTTTTAAATGGTAAGTGAAGCAGAAGGAAAACAATTCAGGTATAATATTGTTATTGCACACAGCCACATGCAATTCCAATATTACCTCAGTTACGAACAAGCTTTGAGCTTCTTTCTCTGCGTTTTCAGGAACTGTTGAACGAACGTATCGACTCTGCCGCTTCAATAACGCTGTCTGAAAAACAACAAAACCAATTAATGAAACTTGCAATTAAAGAAAATAGGACACATTATAAGTTACAGCAGTATAACTAAGAAGCTCAGCAGAAAACATCCTGTGGATATGCTATTTCAGAATAGCCGACTAATGACGATTTGCTTTCAAAGACCAGCAACATGTTCTTTCACAACAAGGGCAAGATCGGAATCAGTAAGAAAGAGATGCCATAGAAAAGTGTTTTCCTCTATTTTATTAACATGGGCAAGAAAATACTAGTAAAATAATTCCAACCTGACAACATAACTCAAATATTTTGAAGACAGGCATTAAGGTAGTGTTATTCCTATATATAAAAACTATTAATCAGGAAAAGTAACAAACCCACACTATAATAAGAAGAGTAGTTTAACTGCAGATCTCAGTCAGCAAGAAAAATATGGAACTTGCACTGTTAAACTGAGGATTTAGAAAGAAGGCCTGGACCACTGAAGTATACGCCTCAGCCCATCAAGTCAGAACTTATTCCTATCCTATGCTGGAGTTCAGAGAGGCACCAAAAGGCAACCAGAGAGCAGTAAATCTCTCTGTAACCATGAAATTCTGCTTCTCATTCCAGTGCTGAAGTAAGCCTTAGGGTACTTTAAATTTATACATCATATTCCAAGAGAAAAATCAGGAAGGATTGTCTTCTCTACAAACTTTCTTCGAAACTGTATTGGTTGAACTGTTTCAACTCTCTGGGTTTGAGTTAGCATTTGATTTATGGAAGCATCAGGAACTACAGAGTGTCTCATGCTCTCGAAGAAGATTAAATAAAAAAAACCCCAAACTTTAAATTACTGTGCTGTCAACCTATGGAAGACAGCTTCAAACACTAGCCAGGATTCACACGCACTACTGAGACACAGAATTAACAGACTCTTTCATTGGTATTACTTCCTGAGCAAACACAAGGGATTTAGGATAGTAACTCTAAGTGCTGAGGTATCAAAGAAGGTCACAGCAGAAAGGACATTTCACCAAGTCTCACAGACAAGGAGTACTTACTAATCAAAACCTGATGGAATAGGGAAAGCAAATCTGTCCACAATCAGTGCAGACTCTAATGGATACAATTTAAGATTTCCAAACTCTTACTGTCACAAGGTTGTGTTTGCTAGTGAGACCTAGCATTACTTAGGATCTGGGAATGTGTAACTTGTTTGAAATTAGATTTCCCATTTTACTTATTTCAGGCTAGAAGGTGTTTTCATATTCTTCATAATTTTAGCAAATGACTCTGTTTCTGAGGTTAAAAAATAATGTATTTCATCAATGTTAAAATCTGGCGTGCAATTTTCTGAGTCATGTTATTCCCCCTAACCCATGCTTTATGGCAAAGTAATAGCAAGATGGCCAGGGTTCTTCCTAAGACAAACATTCTTGTAGGTGACACTAAAGAACTATCTAGAAAATGTCTATGACACACGACACAAAGAAATGTCTAGACACATATTTTGTAGTGGGATGTCTTAGCACAATGTGTGCTTAAGCATTTAAAGTGAATGTATACATGTGTGGCTATGGTGGGCCTTTTTCCAGGTCATAGTTTATACAGAAGTCAATGCTGCAAAGTATGACTCAACAAAATCAATCTTTAGTTTTATCAAGATTGTATTGGGTTTACATGCCAAGATTTTGGTAGGGAGAGGACTACAGGGATGGCTTCTGAGAGAAGCTGCTAGAGGCTTCCCCTGTGTCCAATAGAGCCAATGCCAGCTGGCTCCGAGACAGACCCACTGCTAGTCAAGGCTGAGCCCATCAGCGATGGTGGTAGCACCTCTGGGATAATGTATTTAAGAGGGGGGAAAGTTACTGCTGGTCACGCTTCTTTTGATGCAGCCCAGGATACAGTTGGTTTCTGGGCTGTGAGCACACACTGAAGTCGGCTCATGTCAAGCTTCTCATCAGCCAACACCCCCAAGTCCTTCTCTGCAGGGCTGCTTTGAATCTCTTCTTCACCCAACCTGTAGCTGTGCCTGGGATTGCCCCAACCCAGGTGTAGGACCTTGCACTTGGCTTGGTTGAACTTCATGAGGTTGGCATTGGCCCGGCTCACAAGCGTGTCCAGGTCCCTCTGGATGACATCCCTTCCCTCCAGCCCGGGAGGACTTCCCTTCCCGCCAGCGTATCACCCGAGCCACACAGCTTGGTGTCATCGGCAAACTTGCTGAGGGTGCGTCAATCCCACGGTCATTATCGTCAAAGACATTGAACAGGATCAGTCCCAACACCGACCCCTGCAGGACACCACTCATTACTGGTCTCCAATTGGACACTGAACCATTGACCATAACTCTCTGCATGCAACCATCCATGCAGGTGGTCCATCCATCAAATTGGTGTCTCTCCAGTTTACAGACAAGGATGTTGTGCGGGACAGTGTCGAACACTTTGCACAAGTCCAGGTAGATGACGTCAACTGCTCTGCCCCATCCATCAGTTCCGTAGCCCCATCATAGAAGGCCACCAAATTGGTAAGTATGATTCACCCTTAGTGAAGCCATGCTGGCTGTCACCAACCGCCTCATTGTTTTTCATGTGCCTCAGCATGCTTTCCAGGAGAATCTGCTCCACGATCCCGCCATGAACAGAGGTGAGTTCTGTAGTTCCCCGGGTCTTCCACTTTCCCCATCTTGAAAATGGGGGTCGTATTTCCCTTTTCCCAGTCGTCAGGAAGTTCACTGACTGCCATGTCTTTTCAAATATGATGGACAGTGGCTTAGCAACTTCGTAGCCTTAATGTCTTCACAGAATCATAGAAGCAACTACACTGGAAAAGGCCTTTAAGATCATTGAGTCCAACCATTACCCCAGGATTGCCAAGACCAGAAATTAACAAGGCTTGGCTTCCTTTTTAGGCAAGGGTTTTTTAGATGGTAATCAATTTAACCTAAGCACAAGGAAAAACACTGTGAAAATAAAAACTGAATGCTCTAAGAGGAAATGGTTTGAACAGGTTTTTACACAACGGTAGAAGTTTCCACCTATAGTGTGTTCTAAGTGTGTATACAGGTATTTGTAAATGCTCTAGCTCACTATGTCAAATCCATCTTGTGGGGGATGAGAGCAGTACCAAACATTTGAGCCAAGGCTTACCCAAGAGCTGCCCACACATTGTCTGACAGCAACAAGTTAGGAAAAACGAATTAATAAAAAAAGGTGAAGTGGAATGATAAATACAGACAATGTGCCAATATTTAAACAATTCAAATTATACTGGCAACCATATCAAGACTAATGGCTTCAAAACTTATTGAATATTATTATGGAAAACTGTACAAAGGTTAAAATGTTTAATTTCCAAAAAAGTAAGCAAGCACGTAAGGGATTTCTGTTGTCTGATTTGGTAATATTTTCTTAATACATTGAATGACAGGTTTAAACACATTGTGTTGTTGAAAAACAAGCAGTATTGGAGAATCCTGTGTACAATAAAAATACTTAGAGTAAGTTTGTGCCAGGAAATCTTAGAAGGAAATAGAAGTTTGATAGCATAATAATTCAGTTTGATAGCTGAAACCAGACTTCATATAAATCAGGTATAAAATGAGACTGCCAAAGACAATATAGGACAGAGAAAACCAGAAAGTGTGTGCAGGTCTTACAGTGACAAGAGATAAAGAAACAGGAAAGCTGACTGTTCCAAAATTGTGGCTACCTGAAGGAAATCCTCTGATGTAGTACACGCTATAATGACTGCCGCGATGAAAATCTGACCATAGAATCCAAACAAAGCATGACAAAAGCCATTACAGTTTATAAACATAATTCAGTCATTCCCTTTAAAGGAGCAGACTGAGAACTATGCACTGGCTTCATTCATATAGGCATGAGCTTAAGAACTGCAGAAGAGACATCCCCCAGACTGCTCAAGCAAAATGCCTGAGAATATTCTTGATAGGTTGGTTTGTTCTCCATTGATAATTTAGAGCTGTTCACCAGAACGACCCCAGTAAGTGAACTAGTCAAATAGGTGAGAGTATACTTGGCAAAAATATCCTTGATTCCTCTTGACCTGTGATACTGAAGAGCCACGCTGTAGAAAGGGATCAGGGTGGTATAGACTACTTACGTTCTTCAGTCCCAAGCCAATGCCTGGTGTAGAACACCATCATGAGTGATCTAGTATTTGAACACTAGTATAATTAGATAATGCTCATACACGGTACAACTTCCTTTCGTAAGAAGTCTTACTTGCAATCCTTCAAGCTTTCACATGTGTCTGACAACACATGAAGCCCAAACTATTCTCTAAATACCTGCAGCTTGCCAAAACCAAAACTTCTAGCTCAGAGTAGGAAGGCTACTAGTAGCTACTCCTGTAAGAATGAGTGAAAATGAAGTACATAGTCTATATTAAAACCAGTCCAGGTCTATTTTAATAGACCAAAGAGAATTAATGAAAAACTCAACATATGAGTTTTATGGGACTTTATATGCCCGTCTGTAGAAATACACCAACTCATCACCAACTTTTCCCACGGTAAGTATAAACTTATCTTCAAATATATGGCTAAATGAGATGATCAGTTTTCAGGTAGGTTTCTAAAGAATAATTCTAAGGTATTCGACTATGATACAGTACTCAGAAGTAGTTAATTTATAGGCAGTTCAGATGTCTGCATACCTTTCAAATACAGACATTTTGACTGCAGGTATGGGCATGTGTACAAGAGACTTTCCTCACTATTTACAGCAACTCCAGTCTTTAAGATGTTTGGTCATTATCCTAACTGGATCTACAACAAGATTCAAAAACCCTGCACTTAAATAAACTATTTATTCAGATAAACATGTATATTTTACAGAAATATATCAAGATGATCACAAATCTTATTTAAGTCTGGCTTAATCAAGTCAAGGCCCTGTTATGCAATGGGTATTTTTCCAAAACCCAATTTTGGCTGATAACATGCAGTTGACAGTAACAGCTTTGATTTGAAAAGGTTCATGCCCTTCACTGTTAATAATGGGGGAGGAAAGCAATTTAAGAATGCATGAGAAAATGCAGATGCTTTTTTTTTTTTTTTTTGAACAAACATAACATGATTTTCTAGGTCAGAAAAATGACTGATCACCTATTTCAAAATGCAGTATGACCGCTGAGTTACAGAGGCAGACCTTATAATCTGGACAGATGAAGAAATTATGCTGTTTCTTTTTACGTAACCCAACAGAATAAATTGAGCAGTGTACAGGGACTCATGGCAAACAGTAGGAGGGAGTAGGGGTTTGTAGCTAAAGACAGTTAAGAAACAAAGAAATGGGAAGTTATCATCTCATGATTACGACTGCTAAAAATTTGTCTTTTAAAACAGGAAAAAAAAGCGGGGGGGGGGGGGAGGAGGATTAAATTACCTGAAAGTCATCATAAGGGAACAGTAACATCTCACGTAAAGCATCATTCAAAATCTGTGTTTTCCTCTGCACGATGACATTTTCATAGTCTATTGGTTCTATGAGCTTTGGTTTTGCCTAGGGGAAAAAAAAAAATAAAAATTCAGGTATGTTGAAGAAAAGTTACAATTGTTGACTCATTTCCAGAAATTACTCTTAAAAATTGGCAGAATACAGTATTCAAAATATAGACTTGATGTCACACTATAGCATATGGATAAGTGCAACTGATAATTACTGAGACAAGTATGCTACTTGGTTCAGAAGGAATAGACAGAACTACTTCACAAAACACACTAAGTCAGAGCTTATCAGAATAATCACATATGTATTCTCATGGCAAAAAAAATATAAAGAAATTACTAGTCTCTTACACTGGTGGGTACCTTTGCTTGATACTGCCCAGAAAACTCTGATCTGGAATTAAAGCAGGGATTAAAACAACCTTAGCTCAAAGCTAAGCCTGAGCTTTGTTTTAATTCAGTAGTAACCTGCAGTAGGGGTAGGCTAATTGACATTCCCCCTTCTCTCTATTTGATAAAAATTCCCACGGGCCATCTGCTTCCTCTTAATTGCACAAGTAGCTTTCTTCAGTTATTATGCACTGATTCAACATTTAAAGCCTATACTACCGTCAAGGCATTACAGCTGGCTGTACACAATCAGTCAGAGAAAAACCTTCACCCTGCCAAGCATTCTGTTAAGTGGTCAGCTGGTAGATCATGTTTAGAGAGCTCTCAATCAGGCAGCACTGCCTCGAGAGCGCAAACTGATGCAGAACTGAAGTTATACTCTAGATTGCACTTCCTGCAGCTAAAATTGGGCATCACAGAATCAGACATGAAATTACCTTTTTCTGTTTTCACACGTGGCAATTACAAGAGACTTTCCAATTGATATTTTCTTAAGATCAGTGATATTGATTTCCAAGAAAGATATATTAAACATAATAGCAGCAGCAAGGCCAGATTATGCCATCATTATAGGTAATCAGACATAATGAGATTCACATGTATTTTTGCATAATTTATGTTAATAACCTTTCACGTTCCAGCTGCATTACACAGAAGAAATATCTTTATATCTCGCAGTAACTGCTATTAATAATGACTATATTAATAGTATTAATGAGAAACCTTACAGGTGTTTTCTTAATCCAAAAGTGAATCAAATATATTTGTTTTTTTCAAGGAATTAGGAAAGTTGCCAAGTTTTTAGACTTAGTTCACAGGCTATTCAAAAGTTACTTGAGATTCCCTCATATTTACTACATGCCAGTTCTACTGTTAAGAAGAATGAAAGAACGTAACAGAGCATAACAGCTGAAAAGGCCAAAAGAGCAAAATCTGGAAAACAAATCTACCAAAAAATGATGAATGAAATGTAGCTTTGTCAACAAAACCACTTACCATTTACAATCACACTGGAAGGATTTACTAAAAGTACATAACAACACACTTGGCAAAGACCAATACAGATAGGAGCCACAATGAAAAATGCTCACGTTGAGCTTGCCATCTTTCTCCTCAGAGGAGATGGAGGATGGCTTTTCAGTTCACTGTATATTGTACACCAGCACATTTTGAGAGCTTAGCACCTGAACCATAGCTGCTGCTACATCTCCTCTTGTTCATGAACATGCCTTATCAAAAAGCCAAAAACTTATGCCCGTGTCCATCAGAAAAGATTTATCTTCATACACCCATCTGTAGCTGAAGTGGGTGGACCATTTAGCTCACTCTATCCTACAGTCACAAAACAGGCCAACCACAAAGATAAAATTGGTAAAAAAGAATCTTAAAAGAAATGAGCTTTGCTTACATTTTGCTTACATGCTGTAAACACAGATTAAAACAGAATCCTTCTTTGCTTGAAGCTTTTAAAGAATCAAAAGCTCTCTGGGGCTGAGGTCCTTTATATACACCTCTCCTTTAGGTCAGTAGGACACAGAGGTAGCTAGTGGTCCCAGAAAACCACACCATCTTCCTCTTTAATCAGTAAAGTACCTGATTTGCAGAAATATAATTTCTGTTAAAATTCATGAAGAATTTGCTTCCTCAGGTTTCACCGAAGCGTTAGTCATTTCTTTCTTAAGTCATTTGTCAGATTCAAAAGGAAGAGGATGTTTTATCAGTTTGAACCAGATATGAAAAAAGAAAACAATAAACAGCACACTGATACTGGCATTTAGCCAAACCCACAACAGCACAAGGAAGCAGATTTCTTTCAAGCTCTTCTTCAGAAGAGCTATTATCTCATGTAATATAAAAGAAAAGACACTGGGTAGGCACAGTGTTATTGAATATGATCTGTGGGACAGTTGATACAAATAAAACTCAGCCCAGTCAAAACTGCAAGATCAAATGTAGACGGACTAAAAGTCAGTCTTTCAAACAAGGCTCAAGTTTTCCTATTAATGTCTGACAAACAACATTTTTATTTCCATAATCTGAGAAAATCCTAAAAGCATAAAGCTTCATGTAGTCCAGCACTCCAGCTGGCCAATGCCAGACTTAAGGAAGATAAAACATTAAAGTATCTGCCATATCACTTTGGGTTCTGCCAGTGTGATGTAGGTATGGAAACTCACAGAAATAAGCAGCATTTCAGAACAGCAGTCATGACACCCACACGGTAACCATTTTAATCTGCCAGAACATGGTTTATATATTTGTACAAGCAGTGTCCAAAGCCATCAGATAAAAGGAATTTTAAGTCAGGAGTTCAATGACTGTACATTATATATTACAGAAAAAGATAATACAGTCCATTTTTTCTTGTATGTTTAAATTAAGACAAATGTTATCTTCCTGTTGTCTACTCACAAAACAAAGGATGGTCAGGTTAAGCACACTGAGTATTGTTAGCCTTATGCTATGAAACATCATTTACCTTACAAAAAGGTAAATACACCTGCAAATTAACAAGTGCCCAAAAAGAGAAGAATGGAGCTACAAGCACTAGCAGGCAATGCAGCATATAAATAGATGAATATATGGTGTTACATATTTCTCAACATTGGCATGAGGCAAACTACTTTAGACAAATAATATGACTATTTAATCTAAACATGGGTAACAACTCCTTGTATCTTCTTATCCAACAATCACAATAAACTCAAAAGAAACTGCCCAGGTTGGGTTATTTTTTTAATCAACTTAAAAATCCTTTCAAAATATTATATATACCCTAGAGCTTATTCTTTAATATTATATTACTCATTATTCCCTTTCTTAGGTATGGTTAATTCTGTGATGCAAACTTTGGGGCAGCGGGAGCAAATAAGCTGCTATAGCTCTATGTAAAAAATCCTAACATTATGCGTATATTTAGCAGTAATAAGCTTTCACTGACAACCCTAAAACTTCTAAGTTGCTAGGATTTGAAAGAACAAAATGCATTAAGTCACCTGTTCTCATGCTTACAGAAATAGATCAGAAGTGCTTACTGGGGCTACAGATACAGAGTGAACCGCACCAAGAGCAGACAGTTAACACAGGCTTTTTTGCACACTGTTTCATTGGTGGTTTTTTTTTAGAAAACAGTAATTAACTTTATTTTTTTTACCCCTCCAGTTTAACCTGAAAGCCTGAAAACTCTTCTATTGTTCACCCAAGCCTTCAGGGGGCTGTGACAGAAAAGAATGGAGGTTTCCAAAACTCAGTGAACGCAGTCCAAATTACAATCATTGTGCTTTTATTTATGAGAAGTATTTTGTTGATGATGAAGGTCCATTTAAACACAAGAACACTGTTCAGAGCTCAAACTTTTTGATAAGACCTTCTGTATTGCTAGTATTTACCTCAGGTTGTTAATATGGAGGCAGTTGCACTGTGCTTGTTTTACCAAAGTAGCATGCTGTGTCCTATGAAGTCCACTTATCAGCACAGAAGCTTCTAACACTAGAATCAGACTTTGGCAATGCTCTGCTGGACAGAGGAGCAGCTCAGCTGTCTCACATTTTACATTGCCAGTGTGTTTCCAAGCAGAAAGATGGCCTCCAGAAGCTCCAATTTCCCAGAAACATCTGATTTGATAAGCAGTTACTACTTCTGACCATCAAAATGCAACTAGACAGCATGTGTACTGATTTGGTAACTTCTTCAACAGCTAGCACAACAGCATTTCATCCCAAGTAAGGTTTTGAGGCATCACGTGGAAAACTAAATGCTTTTTCCATGAGCTCTCCTTGCTTGTTAACCTCAAAAGCGAAGTTATGACACATCTAATTCAAATTGCAGGAAAACAAGAGAGCACACGTAATAACCCACTGGCACTGAAAACAGCAGATGACTCCTCTTGTGAACTTTACCCACCTCTCCAGGAAAAGTTAACTCAGGCACAATGCTCCATCAAACAACACTGTTCTAATATCACACGGGGTGCTTAGTTATAAATACTCAGTTCCCTCCACACTCTAAGCAGACTGTGAACTACATTTTAAAAGAATTAAATGAATATCACAAAAAACTGTTGCTTCCTTCAAGTCTTGACAGCTGATTCTTTCTCATCTCCATAAAGAAAACTCTGAAGACTTGAGTGCTAGGTAAATCGCACCCTTACAAAAGGAACACATCCACACCCAAAAGAATGTTTTGGGCAATAGCTGATGAAAAGTATTGCTAGAGTAAGCAAGAAGACTCTTGTTCCAAATCCTTTTGAGGATTGCTATCTAATACAATTCTAAGGTTTCAAGAAGTTCTGCTGTTTACATTTGTTACACCAACTAGCAATGCTGTTAAGTCTTACTTACTACCTCACTGCACCCTATATCAATGAGAAAAAACCTATTTTCACTGTGGCAGTAGACATCTACTGCAACGTCACCACTGAATGAAATCAAATTGGACCCAAATGATGGTGTTAAACCAACCACAGCACCCTACTTTTTCCTTTGTGCCTGGCAGTACACTTGGAGCAAAGTGTCCTTCATCTATTTCTCCTCAATAAACCAGACAAAAGCAGAAGCAAAAAGGGATATTATACAGTCTATAATTATATGTCATATATACGCTTGTCTATATATGGAATAGATTAAGACCAAAATAGTAACTGAAATGACAGTGAAGACACTTTTTTATGTGACCTATGTAGAACCTGAATGTTCTTCCCTTCAAATATTAACCTTTGAACACACCCGATTCATCTGAAAATGAAAATAGGCAGGGCAAATACTGGGGCTATATTAATCCGTGAACATGAAATGGAGTAGTACCTGGAAAATTATAAGGATGTACTTTATAAATGGTTATAGTTAAACACAGTAATGTTTTACAGCTGGGTTTGTTTGGGTTTTTTTAAGTACATACGCTTGCTGATCAACCACAGTACTCTAAGTATCTGCAGAAACACTAATATCCTCTCCGAGTATTCATGGGGGAATAAAAACAGTTCTAAATAAAGTTAAACATTCCAAAGGCAGGAAAGCACACATAAGATTAGCTCATATTGTACTGTTGAAAATCTGGACCAGAAATCAGAACACACCCATACAAAAAAAAACACATTTTACTAACAACTGCTCTGAATAGAACAGAACTAAAGAAAACAGTGTAAAGGAAAAGAAAATCTGTGTTACTAACACACATGTAAACTTTCAGCTATCATCAGTAACAATTCCCATAAAGTTACAGATGTGTATTACTCAATATAGATAGCCAAAATGGTTTAGTTTGGTTCTTAAATGCGTAACATGAAGCTGTAATAAAGGGGTGGGGGGAAGCATAGTTCGAGGATCCCAGCTCCCACTAACTTCAACCACAGCCAGATGAACAAAGAGGAGACAGTCATCCTTTAATGAAGCAATTAAGTATGAGATATTACTAAGTAAAATTGGAGTTCTAGTAAGAACTATCAAAATACTTCCTTCTACTGATATAGAAGTTATTAGTTTAACAATCCTCCTCTGTTATTTGAAAAGGTTTATTGTCCTAGCTGGAGAGAGTTGGTGGATTCATTACAGCTTGCTTATTATGTTCTCTCGCTGTACTATTAAAATTCCAACAGAACTAAGTGTGTAGCAATAACGAAAACAAACCCAAAAATGTTCTTATTTGATTACTTCCCCCCCATACAGAAATATTCCCTTTTCCCTCACTGGAAGCTACTTTAAATTCCTAAATAATATGCACTGAAGGCATTGAAAAACAGATCCTTTAACAGAAGTACACCTGAATTATTTAGACAGTTCTTAGAACATTTAAATAAAATTTAACTGTTACACACACAGTCTTTAGAGAGTTCAGATACATTTTAATTGAAAGATATGCTGGGTAGTTAAAAAAATAGAGGTGATAGAATGTATTTTACAGCACAAGTAGTTTTCATGCCAGCTTCAACGAGCTGTACAACTATCCTAGACAGAAGAGACACTGAAAAGCAGTTAGTATGAAAACCAAATTCCAAAGTCACTCTCAGAGAGAAATAAGGATTTGGTAAACCAGAACAGCAAAACTTAATTAAAAAGTCAGACAACACACAAAGAATCAAACATAAATCTTAAACACGCCTTCTTCACAAGTGCTGGAACTTCTCCTGAGTGTCAGATAAAGCAGTTTTTCTCTGGCAGACAGAACTGGAATTCCTAAAGGGAAGAGATACCTTTTTTTAAACAATTCTTACCAGCACTACCACCGGACTCTCCGCTTCCACTTCAGAAGGACCTGCATCTTTGAACTGTGAAGACTCTACAACACGCTCTTTCTTAGGATTTCTGTTTGTCCTTGCCTGCATTCTTTGATTGAAAATACAAGCAGCAGCAAACCCGTATGCTTTTTGGAATCAAAGTAATGAACATCCCAGTGATCCAGTGAAAACAATAGCTTTTTCCCTGGCACGAGCAGCAGAAAAGTACAAACTAGTCTAACTTCTCAGCTGCAGTTTGCTAAATCTGTCATGGTGGGAATGCATGACAGCCAAAGGCCAGCCCCTAAGCATGTTGTATTCCTCTGGAAAAAAAAAAGGTGGATCCATTTTAATGCCGTAAGGTTATGAGTCAAACACAAAAGAGAAGATGCATTTCTAAAATGACCATATAAACCAGTCAAGAATCTTTCACAGCACTTAGAAAATCAAGGCTTCAATATTTTAAAATATTTTTATAGTAAAAATTAGCTATTTACTGACAAGTGGCCTCTTTAGAAGTATAAAAACCTAAGTATTACCTTTTTTTAACATTAAGATCACTTATTCAGGTACTATCAACAACCAGCCACTACATTCTCGAGGATCAATGCCCCAGACAGATATGTTGCTCTTTTATGGGGGTAGGATGGGAATGCTCTTTTTAATCTTAGTGCTAAATTCATATTAAAAGTTTACTTTAACATGAAATTACCTTCATAGTAAAAATCTTATAAAATCTACAAATGTACTAATTAATTCAAAAATAAAATAACCCCACCAACCTTCAACTTTCAAGCACTTAACTCTTCAAGTAAACTACCAGCCTCCCTTTTTCCTTGCTAGAGCCAGTTAGTTCACTCCTGCCTCGCACATTATTAATGTTCATTATTATCAGCTCATTCCTCCCTCCTCAGGACCCTACAGCATTGTAAATGTCCATCACCGATCAACCTCTTAAAAAAAACCCTGAGAAGACAATAAAACAAAATCTTCACACATTTTGATACAGAACCACACAGCACTCGGTGGTTAGTATCTTCCACTCCTGTCTTTATAAACTCCAGTCATACTTCAACTTTGATTCCACATCCAATCTACTCTCGTACTATAACATTACTTACAGACACTGTTAAGCATACACACACTAGCAAAATAAGAGGCAGCAATTTTTCATAGAACCGTAGAATGGTTTGTGTTGCAAGGGACCTCAAAGATCATCTAGTTCCAATCCCCTTGCAACTACAGGGGGACACCTTCCACCAGACCAGGTTGCTCCAAGCCCCATCCAACCGGGCCTTGAACACTGTCAGGGATGGGGCAGCCACAGCTTCTCTGGGCAACCTGTGCCAGGGCCTCACCACCCTCATGGGGAAGAGTATTTTCCTAATGTCTAATCTAAATCTCCGCTCTTTGAGCTTAAAGCCATTCTCCCTTGTCCTATCACTACATGCCCTTGTAAACAGTCCCTCTCCAGATCTTTTGTGGGCCCCCTTAAGGTATTGAAAGACTGCCAGAAGGTCTCCCTGGAGCCTTCTCTTCTCCAGGCTGAATAAGCCCAACTCTCTCAGCATGTCTTTGCAGCAGAGGTGCTCCAGCCCTCTGAGCATCCCTGTGGCCTCCTCTGGACTCGCTCCAACAGGTCCACATCCCTCTTTTGCTGGGGGCCCAAGAGCTGAATGCGGCACTGCAGGTAGGGTCTCACAAGAGCAGGATCATTTCTGTACAATTCTTCAGTGTAGCACAAAGCAATTTTGCATGCAACCTAGTTGACATTTTGGTAATTGTGAAGGTTTGACTAACTTAGCTCCCCATGCAATAGTTTTAGCATATGGCTGTATGCTAAATTCCTCCTAAAAAAGTGAACTATGATAAGCAGTTTCCTCCAGGCTTTGAGTGGGGTATTTTGGTTTTCCCTTTGTTTCTTTTTAACACTCATGAGTTGCAACCTTAAAATGCACAAACCTCAGTGGTTTTACCAAGTAAAAATACATCTGACAGAAAATTCAACTCCCCAAAGCAGCACATCCCTATTTTAGACTCCCTGTCCACTACAGCAACCAGACAGCTGCAAAAACTAAGCCACCACCTTCATTCAATTCTCCACTCTGCTCCACTTCTTTGGATAGTTAATTATCTCACTTCAATATATCTGACATCCTAAATTTAACTTGACATGAATTTTTATCTATTCTATAATAGAATAGAAAGTCACCTTAATCTGCAGAAAGCAGACCAAGTTTTGGAAAAGCACAAACACGCTTTTCTAATTGCTAGTATTTTTCAGAAGGCACAACTTCAGGCACAGGTTTCTTACCCTTCACACCTAACGTAAGGTGTTAATATCCCTTTCTCTTCCCCTTCTCTCTGCTCTCATGCCTGCATAAGATAGTCATTTCAGTTTACTGCAATTGTGACATTGAATCCGACCAGGAGTTTGCCTATCTCATCCACAATGCAAGCGTACTTCTTAGGAGTGGACTGAAAGAAATAACAAAATTAACTATCAGAGAAGAAAATAATGATTTACTAAGCTTCTGTCTTTTTCTCTAGGAAAAACAAGTTCAGTGCACTTACTTTTTAAACAATCTCTCTAATATATAGACAATGAACCCTAGAAAACAATACTTTGAAGTTCAGCGAAGAGTTAACAAGGAAACTAGGAGTATAGTCAAGTTTACGAAACCAGATCTTCCTGTGTAAATCAAGGTAGACAATAGTTCAAGAACATTTAGTTACACTTTTATTTTGCACCAGCCCCCTTTGTTTTCAGAAAACGGAAGTTCAGAACAGCTTAGACTAAATTGTATCATTACTTGAGGATGCAGCTGCCAAACAGGAATTTGTTTCATTGAGAGGGACTGCAATTATACTTAACTGCAACCAGAAATGCACAACCTTATTACGCACTTAAAACCACTCACACTAATAAAGACTTTAAAATATTATACACTTTAAATAGTATTTCTTCTGGTTAATTTAACAAAGAATTGCAACATTGTTTTATCCTCGTTAGGTACTTCTCTTGAATGCATCTGGATTACTTTAATTCAGTAGAAATGTGGTTTTCTTTCCCCATCATTCTCCCTATGCTTCTGAAAACATGATGAGAGACAAAAAGAAAGCCAACAGTTTAATAACACCAGTTTAAAGATACAGAAGTTATTTCTTCCTACTGAATGGTTAATGTAATTTTGGCTTGCCTTTCATGAACATACATACATCTTTAGAGCAGGTGCTTTTATTCAACAGAAACAAAAGTGTGAAGCTGTACTTCTGGAGCTACATCCTGCATGAAATAGACCTGAATTGCTAAATTGAAGTGTATTTCCAACATTTATTTTCTGCTGAAAACTTAGTGATTATCTCAATAATTTAATTCACAAAAAATACTTTTTTTTTGGTGAATTAAAACCAAAAAAGAAACATGCAATACTGCTTACACAGGCACCACACAATCAGAAGAGGTAAGTTACTTTAACAGAGAGGTATACTTAAAATTTCTGCCAATAATGCATCATGATTCAAAAAGTAAAAGAAAAAACACGGCCTTAAGAGAGGCTGAAAATTCACCATCTTGTACCATGACCTGGAGTTTTAAACCATTTAACTTTAATTAAGGAAAAAAAAAAAGATACAAATTGCTGCATCAAATCAGGCAGTTATCTGACTAAAGATCAACAGGACAATAATGCACATACAAAAAGAAGGTCCCTGTACGAAATATTTGACTTCATTTCCAACATGGATCCCAAAATTACAGGAAATTACTAGCTAAATAGGGACCTTTCTGCAAAATAACTCCGGTTATTATGGAAACAATGCATTTCATCTTTTTACAGTGGCTTGAAGAACTTCCCATGGTACTTTTAACAACAGTACTTCTCATATTACTCCCAATAGCCAAATAGTTGTCTCTCTTCTTGCACCATGTACCCTTAAGGAATTACCTATGTAATTACAAAATTACATAGCTAGAGAAGTTCTCAGTATTCCCAGCACACCTCAGTGATTCATTCAGTAAATTTGGTGCCCAAAAGACAAGTTCCCAACATATACCCTCTTATTCCTTCAATTCACTTTTCACTCCAAGAGCTTGCTTCTAATGCACAATACCACTTAAGTGATAGCAAGGGAACAGGCAGCATATGAGAATTTTCTCTGAACTATGATTCAAGAAAGGATAACCACCCAGCCTCACTGCAGGAACAAGCATAAACCTGAGTAGTTTGGTTTAATGGCACTTCTTTTGCTCCAAGTCCCACTTAAAATCTGCATCAAGATCACTAAACCCTGTTGAGTGGCCAGTATTAGCATTCACTGTATCTACTGGCCATCAAACTTGTCTCTCTTAGCTGTTCTAGGGGAAGAAATTT
>NW_009909641.1:42945-50505 GCF_000696875.1 Nestor notabilis
AGCAACTGGGGGGAGGAGGGAAGGAAGGAAGGAAGGAATAATCTTGCTTTAGGCTCACTTGCTATAGTCCTATATATATGTGAAAACAGAAGGACTTGACATCATAATTTACTAAAACCCTCCACCTGTCCTTTACTCCTCTGTGGCTCTTTAAATCCCCTGGCAATCACAGCATTTCTGAACGCATTAGAAGAATGGACGACTGGAGGGGTTTTGATGCTTTGTTCTGTTGGGGGTTTGGGGAGGGGGCTTTTTGGTTGGTTTTTAGTTTGGGTTGGGGCTTTAAGGCAGTACGTCATACAAAAATACAGACCTACTTTAGCAGACTAACAAGCACCATTAAAAGCCAATACATCTTGCTCTCATCTGTATTAGTAAAAGGTAGTCTAGCGCCAGCACTGCCCTCCCACACTTGGCAGCCTGCCTTGCAGCTGTATTAAAAGGCATAACATTTCACTTGTCGGTGGAGGATCCAGCATTGCAGCTATACATCTTAACACTGCCGAGTTTCGTAAGTGACCAACAGATACATGCTTGCCCTGAAAGAATATATTCAGGAGACCAAGAGAAAGGCTCAGCCAGCTGGTAGCTTCCGTTCCCATGGCAGCAACTGACTTTCCATGGTAAAGCAAGAATTAAGCTTACTCTGGCACAGCTAGGCATTACTATCTGTCAGATAAGATACAGCACCTTAGTTTGGACACTCTTACTCTGTGACAAATACAAACTAAAATAAGTTTTAAATCACAACAGAGCTAAGAAAAATACAGATTAACTTAAGTCATGTCCATGTCACACTTCTGCACGCTGTTATCTATGAAGTATCTATTAACTTAAGCTGCACTTGCTTGACTCACTGATGACTGATTCATTTCATACCACTATAGTAGACATCTTTCTGTTATCACAGAAAACCTGACTTCATTATGGTCCCAAGGGACAGAAAGAAAAAGTGGGAAAAAAACAAGTCAGTGTAATTTAGTCAGAATTAAAGACTTCAAGATTAAAACCACACTTCTGCTCAAGGGTTTAATTATTGTTCTGACATATCTCCTTATAGAAAGGACATGTACAAGCAGACTGACAGACTGTGAGAACAGTACTAAAGATGGCTTTTTTCCTACCTGGACAATACCTCACAATTATCAGAAACTAACAGGACAGCGCAAGCATCAACCCAAAGACAAAAAACAGGTCAAAACCGCAAATCTGAAGATATTGCAAACTGAAGCAGTTCTGTGCCAAGCAAGCCTGAGGCAGGACTCTTCCCACTGTGTAACACCAAACTTTAAAGACTTTTTCAGGGAGCAATTTGCTCCTTGAGGAGACTATTGATTCACCTCTATCCTTAGGCTGAAGTAAGAGTGCATGTTGGTTTGCCTCTAAACTAGAACACAAACCTATCTTGAACTTCACAACATAGAGTTCTAAGAAACGAGAACATTTTACATGAGTTATCAGCTGGGTCCCAGCTTTACTTTAACTGCATTTCATTTCATGACAGAATAGGATACCTGCACCTGTAGATGATTCAAATGCACATTTCGGGCCATTCCTAAAGCAGGTGGAGTTAAGTATGAATTAGGAAGAGAAGTCAATCCCTTTCTGTGTGTTCAGTCTTGAAAGCACCACCCATGCAGCTTCTTCCACCACCAAAGTCTTCTGATTCCTCAAGATCACGTAAGGTTTTCAAGTTTTCTGGGAGCGGGTTGTTTGGTGTTGGAGGGGTTTTCTTGGTTAACTGGGGTTGTGCTGTTTGCTTTCAAAGCCACTTGCTTTCAAAGCAGGGTATCCAGCTCCCCCAAGATTCCCTGCTGCTATATTCAAAGAGAACATGTTTTGTATCTGGATGCAACCTAATGCCATGGTTTTGGGGTCAAATATCTTTCTGTGCTGGTCCAACCTATACTGTCAAGTATGAGCAATGGCTCATGCTTGTAGACTTGACCAACTATCCTCAGTCTTAAAGAATTTTCCTGAAGATACAGTGTTTTATCTCACCATTTGCATGCCAGTGCACTGTGTGCCTACCAACCTATGTCTAATACTCCTCTCCCATGAATCCTTCAACGAAGTGTATCTGCTGAAGGAACTATGAGTTTGATCAGTTTGTGCTGCAGCTTCTCCAGCTGAGAGGGTAGAGGGAAACCAGAGATGGACATTTGAGCATTCCTCCCAATGGAGTCTAATGAAAGATCAAAACAAAAAAGTCTATAGAAACTATCAGGAGATTTAGCCAAAACTACAAGCCAGCACATAAGACACCAGTTTTTTTATTTAACCAAAGCAGTAAGATGAAAGTAAATAAAAGAACTGCTCTCATTCCATCGACCCATGAAAAACTATACAACAGTTGCTGTTCTCATACATGTCTGTTTATTCTTTATTATGAGGCTTAATGAGGTCTAATGATCCAGTTACTGATGAATAAAAGCCACTCGTAATACAGTTGCAAGTTGAAGCAAGTTATGAGTGAAATAACAGACTAAGCCATACAAACAAATTATCTGCACCCCATTAGAGAATTGCTGCATAAACTGTTTAAGCCCATTAAAAAAAAAAAAAACTTCCACTTACTCAGCAGAATTACTTCCTTAGAACTCTCTCCTTTAAATATTCCTACTTTATTTAAAGTAGAAAAGTTTAGCAGATATAAACAAGTTGATATTAATTAATTTAAATCAGACAGCAAGAACAGGCCTTAATATAAGCCTTTTAATAAATGAACATTTAAAGGTTTATTTTCAACACATCACATCTTAAGAAAAACATCACATCAAAAAAAGTTGGGTTTTTTTTTTTTCCCCAAATCATACTCATATAAGCTATTATTCTGAAATCAAAATATTTGGAACTTGAATGTCTCCTGTGAAGTTACTTCCAGAATGATATAGCTCACTGCTGTCATGAGTCAATCTTCCTGCATGCACCACCTTAAAGATGTCACAGTTTCACAGTTTATTAATAAACCAAATGACTTACGAGCAGCACAGAAAGAGCAGTCATGCAACACCTCAGTTACACCTAATGATGGCTTTGCTGTCAGGTCAACAGGTGACATGGAGTAAATATAAAGTTAGTGGTTCATTTTCCAGCAAATACATAAATCTATCCCATTAAAAGCTGGACATACACTATTTCAAAATGCCCTGTGTATCTTCTCAGAAATTGTGTAAGCACAAAGTAAGTAACAGTTACTCAAATTAAGGATATTTTTCCCATCAGGCAATAAATCAAATGGCTACTTTAAATTATTAGGCCACATCTTGCACACACTACCGCTACAAAACTACCTTAATTAGGTTTACCAAACTACACGGTTCTAAAGCTTAATGACAGAAATGGCAGTGTTGAATAGGCCATTAGAAGCAGAAAACATTTCAAGCATGAGAAAAAAAAAAGGAAGTTATTTTCAACTTTCAGATAAATATAACAACAACAACAAAGTTAGTGTCCTTCAGTCCAGTTTGTCTCACTTTACGATTTTCTAGCTCCTCCACTGGCATTGCTAGCACACTCACCTAGCATCTTCCTTGAAATTCTTCAAGGGGCTCATTATCAAGAGCTTTAAAAATGTTGTTAGCTTTATATTCACTGCATCATTCTCCCTTGCTCATTTTCCATCCTTGTCTACCATCTGAAGCCACAGTTTAGGCTTGAAACCATACAGTAACATTTCACTGTTGATAGTCATTGGTCGTACAATGATTACCAAAAAAAAAAAAAAAAAAAAAAAAAAAAAAATTTTAATAAAAAAAAAAAACTCCCAAAACTAAAAAAAAAAAAAAAAAAAAAAAAAAAAAAAGAATTTTAATGTAAAAATAAAGGCTCCTAACTCTAAGACACTGTAACACGGCAGAAATAATATGTAATATCCCTCTGAGAATTTAGTAAGACAGGAAGATCAAAACAAACCAAGTAATGTAGATAAACCATACAAGCTAGTATTTTGAAACTGTATTCTTGAAATTACTACAAAATTAAACAGAATGTTTTCTCAATATCTGCAGAGAATAAATATGCCCTAGCTGGATATTTGGGGAAAACATATTTTCATTAATATTGAAGCAACTTTTAATAGTGCTCAAACTAAATCTATAATCTTTCACTAGAACATTTATTTTTATCTATGTGGACCTAAAGACCCTAGAACATCCTGTGTTCTAGCAAGATAAAGTGTATGTGACAGGCTAGAAACATTCCCAAAGATAAGATATAGCATCTCCATTGCAAGTTTGAATGACATCAGATGGATAGAAATAAACTGCTTTAATCTATTGAAGAAGACATTCTCACCCAGGCTTCATTTTATCTTTCCTTCAAGCAATCAAAAGAGCAGGCCTGCTTAATATAAACCTTTAATTATATTTAATCTGACTTTAGCTATAACCTCCTGACCTCTGGATTACAGGGTTAAATAAGAAAACTGTATGCTAAATCAAGTACTTCTGTCTCATTTCTCCACAGAAGACTTTTCCTTCCAGGAAGGAGAGTTACTTCCCAAGAGCTTTCTGATCACAGGAAATTTTCACAGGTTTTCAAAACCGGTTTTGCAAGAGAATGTATTCTCTAAGTTCAAGGACTCCCTGAAATTCAGTGGTGTTCTGTCAACAGTTCTGGATCAGGAGATATTTGATCCAGAAATAACTAAAAAGACCATATAGCAGGTGCAGCCAAAAAGGCAGAGGTAAGAAATTGTAGCTCAAATACATGTTTCAGAGCAGACAAATAGGTGAAAAAGAAAACACAGGGAAGTGACACACTGCTGCTCCTTTTTGGTCTTGACCGTAGTTTCTCTTCAGAGAGGATTCCTGTAAGTCTTCACCTCCCTGCATGGCTTCTCAGTGAGAACTAAGGTAATTTCTCCTTCTGAAAGCCACCCTTTCAGAGGAGGAAGAGCTGGCCAAATTAGCTTTTATAGCAAAGAATACAAAAAATTATGTAATTTAATAGTTCTATGCATATACTTACAGTTTCATAAAATCACTTGCCACTGTTGCCAGGACTGCAGTATCTTTCCCACTCTTCCCACTTTTCAGAGAATCCTGCTTGCCACTCTTTAGGGTGAGTCAGTAGCAACTGTTCCCCCAACCTCGTACAGCAACAGCCAGTGCCAGCTCTGATCTGTGACCTTTTAATGAAGTCCCACTTACTTTCTTGTAAAATTCTGATTCTACACTACACCAGTACAATGAGCAGGAAGTCATTCAAAACCCTCAATTCCATACACTCTTCCATACTAACCTTCAGGTATTTACCACAGGAAGCAACTTATCTTGATCCACTACTTCCAGTTTAACCAAGCTGACATAGCCATACAGGAAATCAGAGAAAAAAAAAACCCAACCCACCAGTATCATTATTTAAAAGCATCTAGAAATTTTGGAGCTGGGGAGAAAAAAAAATCTTAAGTGACAGATATGGAACTTCAGTTGTAAAGAGCTTACTAAGCATGTTTGGTGGTTAATCTTGCCAGTTTGCAAGCCAGTCCTGTACAGCTAGATTACAGAGGAATTATTGCTGGAACAATACCACATGAAACAAGGGGGAAAAAATACAAAATATTTTTACTGCAACCTCCAAGTTACAATAATTCATATTATATTTAAAAAATATATTTCTTCATTCACTCAACTAACTAAATGTAGAATTTAAGGCCCGTAAAGGTGTTAGATCTTAAATCCAGTGGAGTACAGAAGCTACTGAAAGTATTCATTGTCCAGAGTTTAACAAATGTCTAATAACCATCTGTATGAAGCTAACTTAAAAATGGCTAACAGTGTAAAAAGGCTTCTAATACCTAGAGGAAGCCATTTTACTTTTAATACCAAACCATATTAAGAAAAGGCAATACTTCATGATGGCTAATATACATACTATAAGTAATTTTAAGCATCTGGAGACAGTTCAGATTATTCTCTATTTTCTCCTGGAAGTTTATGTATGTGTACCCATGTATATAAATATACATATATGTGTGTGTGCACATATATATACACACACCCCTATATATATATACACATGTGTATATATATACAGACATACAGGTACATCCATATACACCCCTTTTTTGTTCTTGTATTTGAGTTCAGCTAGAAAGGTCCTGACCTTCACAAAGACAAGAAAGCTTAGTGAAATTGTTAAAGGCTTTCCCTAACTGCAGTTGCACAGCGTGGGTATGCCAGCAGGCACTACAGGCTTGTCAAAATCTGTCCAGCTATTTCCGTGTACCACACCCCTCTTATTCCAACTAGCTAGCTAGTGACAAAGCCATTAACAAGTAACCCCAAATGATTTTAAAGAAGTATTTAAATCCTTAGCTAGCCCAATTCTAAGGCAAGCAGTGCACATTAGGTATTGCAATTCCACCCCCTCAAGCCTAAATGCAATACATCTGACGCACAAATGCGTCATTAACCTGGGGGGTACAAAGATGTCAGTTTCACTTTAAAGCCTGTTTTCTTTGCATCAGGCAACACCTAAAAAAGCCTTCAAGAGCACAGCAGATTCAGAAAATAGTTATTACTCCCTTTAACCATTTTTTTCTTCTAGAATGCTCCTGAGTCCCTTTCAGCAAGTTAAACAGAACTAGAAGAGTTTCAGAGAAAAAAAAAAGGGGTGGGGGGAAATGTAATCAAATCCATCTGAAAAAAATAAACCTTAAATCCTGGGTTACTCTTTTCCCAACAACACATTCCTTAGTTTTTCCAAATAATGGAATCATCTGTTGTTCTTCAACTCAAGTGCCAAATACATTCCAAGAGCATGTTTAGAAAGATCTAACAGCAGACTATCTTCTATAACAATCCTGTTAATGGAGCACTAATTCTTCAGAGCGAACAGTACAAATCTAAATGGTAGCATGAATATGAATCCTCAGCTTTAACATTACAGCTGCATGCACACGTGTATTACATGCCATATACATACATGCACTAACATCCTACAAAATCAGGACAAAGCATATTCATGGCTGTACATATATGTTAAATAAACATAGCATCCTGGTTTTAGTTCAGCTTTCAATTAGCAGATAAAACTGTTAATGAAACAAGTTTGTATTTACCAGGGATGAATGAATCAATATTCCTGAATCTTCATTTGGCAAGCTGAATGCTGTGTATTCAAGGGCATTGTTTTCCCCTTGCTGTTTGCAAATATAACCACAGTTTCTTTCAAAAACTGTACGAATGCCTTTAAACAGAATCACACTTGTAGTGCAACCCATTCCAAATCTGTTGAATTTTGCATTTCTAGCAGCCCTGATTGCATTTGTAGAATGCCTTCTTCCTTTGCTCGAGTCGGATAATTTTCCTGGGCTTCACAGAAATATTTCTTTGTACAATCTTCATTACGTCCGACATTTAGTGTGATCGTTGACTAGAAACCATCAGCTACTGAAATGTAATCCTATTTGCTTAAGCCCAAACACTGCCAAAAATCCAGCCGCAGATGATGAAAAGCAAAGGATACCTCAGCTGTAGAGGATAGGAGGTGTTCAGCATGTGCTATGCTCCGCAACAGAGATGAAAAGATATTCCAGAGGGTCAGGGGAAGAGC
>NW_009909641.1:50536-52467 GCF_000696875.1 Nestor notabilis
TTTCAGAGATCCTTAGAACATAATGAAAGATGAAAGGAAACTGCAAAGATACTGCTGCAGTTTCTGCTGCCAGCCACAAAGAATCCTCTTCTGCTGCAAGAAAGCACTCTCCCAGAATGCCTAGCAGAGAGTTCGTACTGGCAAACATTTCTTTGCTTGACCTATATGTGCTTTTTAGTGTTTAAAACAAAAAGTCCAATACATGAGGGGAAAATTCTTAACTCACTGCTGCTACAGAAAAAAATCAGCATTTTGTATACACCTACTTCAATGAACTCTGTGCGTTATCAGCATGCTATTATCAGTTCAGGCAAACCACAAGGGAGCTTAAAGCTGTCTCTACTTTTTCCTTTCTTCCTCGCATGCAAAGTGATCAGTCATTTCCCACCTGCCAGAAACCAACTTTATCTTGTCCTTGACTGCAAATAATCAATAGTCATTTCAAAAGGGGAAAAAAGAACACAGCTGATTATCTAGCTCATAGCAACATCCACATCTAAAACAAAAATACTGATTGAAGTTTATAATACATAAATTTATTGGCTTTATAGTGAATCACACCCGTACTGATTCTACACTACAGGATTCTGCTCCACATACCATACTGGTATCTGTTGTACATATTTGTAGATACCTTTAACTGACATTGAGAAGAAGTGTTTAGTTTTTTAAACCACTTTTAAAGGCAAAGAATTTGCAAAAAACAACTGTCCCAATCCACACCACAACAGTATCAATCACTTTGTCAGAGATTGCTGGTTAGTTTTATATTTCTGCTAAACTGAAAGCACTGAGATATATTTACTTATTTACTCACTAAATTGTAAAACTGGATGAAAGAGTGAACGTGCAAAATCAAGACTGTCACAGTGGAGTTAAAACAAGCTACATTAAAAGGACTGGGATAGGTTGCCCAAGGAAGTTGCGAATGCTCCAACCCTGGAGGTGTTCAAGGCCAGACTGGACAGAGCCTTGGGCAACACAGTTTAGTGTGTGGTGTCCCTGCTCATGGCAGGGAGGTTGGAACTAGGTGATCTTAAGGTCCTTTCCAACCCTAACTATTCTATGATTCTATGACTTAAGTGAAGCATGAAGGGAAGGAATAAACATATTAATGTCAGCTACACATTTGCCTCCATGCAAATTATCTCAAGAAAACACTTGCATGCTACAATGAGACATTCAGGAGAAATATTTAAGATTTGTTTGTATGTTTCTCTAACATCTGGCTAGTTAATACATCTCAGTATGCTTCTCATTATGTTTCTACCCTAAATACATCATAATAACATGCAGTCACATTGATTTGAAAAAAAAACCCAAAAAAATCAATATTTGACAGTGATCCAAGTAGTTCCTGCCAGTCCCATATTCTCAAAGGCAGCAGTTAGCATATTCCACATATTGTAAGAAATAGAATTGTGTTAAGGCAGTTGTCTTAATAAGGAGTAGCTTTTTCAGGGGGGTGGTGAGGGGGGGAAATAAGGTAACGGTGAAGAGCGTGGCATAAATTATACTCTGAAGGGCAAAGATACTTCATACATCACCATGAACCTTGAACAGCAATGTCTCTGTACCTTCTTCTGTCTCTACCTCTCCGACCTTCTTTGAAAACAAGAAGCAGGTCAGTGAGGGAAATGCTCTGCTCCATTCACTAAGGTTGGATAAAGACATCCTTGCAAATATGTGAGGGAAAACAGTCATGGGAGTTACCATGGAAGGCACACCCCGAAGGTATATTCAAGTTGACTGTTCCCAGTGCAGAAGCCCACTGCATTCCCATATGGAACATAGAATTAGAGAGATCTGCCCAAGTTCAGGTTTCAAACAAGTTATCAGAAGTAAAGAGATCATTAAAAGAAAGCACTGTTTTGGTGGTTTTCCATGCAATTTCAGCAACTTCTTAATAGGAAATGTTTCTACAAGAAACG
>NW_009909642.1:0-61802 GCF_000696875.1 Nestor notabilis
CGGCTGACGGTCTGCCCTTTGCGCTGTGCTGTCTTATTGCAGGTGAAGTTAGCGGAGCGCTTCGGGACAGCGGGACTGAGCGCGTTCGCCGCGGCCGCACTTCAGGTGGTCAGACTGGGCACATGCCGGAGGTGCAGGTAGACTGGAGAGATGCGGCTCAACAACCTCGACCCCAGCTGATGCTTTGCCGCCCTCGGTGCCGAGAAGCATTTCAAATCTATTATTTATGAACCTTGGAAGGGATTCTTTGATGCGATGGGACTTCAAGGAGACATGATGTACTGTAACTTTATTTTAATGTATTTTTGTTTTATTTATTAGGTTGGTTTTATTTTTTCTTTTTTTTGTTGTTGTTTTTAAAGGCTTATATTTGCAAGACATTTCTGAATGTAGGCTGTAACTGAAAAGTGAAGGAAAAGAACAATGTGCGTATGTTAGTGCCCTAAAAAGTATGGGTAGCTTGGCCATGTGTAATTTGACAGAAGTTTTTTCTTTTTTACCTAAAATACACTGTATTACGCTAACATGGAAAACGTGATGTGTGGTTTTGAATTTGGCTGAAACCCATACTGCATACAAAGTTTTCTCTAATGTGAATAGCAGTTGTAGTCTGGGTTTAAAATTATTTTCTTTTAAATTATTACATGTGTCAGAAGATGATAAAACTTTTTCATGCTTGGTTATTCAAGAAAAACCATTGCATGTCATCCTGAGATTAATACCAATCTGCTTTTAACTTACGAGTGGAGGGGAAGCCTGACCAACTTCTTTTGTGATACAGGAATCCCAGTTGGATTCCAGTTACCTGCTTACTCCTAGGCGGGAGGGCAGGACCCGAGTGGCATTTATGAACATTTCTTAGTGTCCATGGCTCCCTTTGCACAGTTGGTGTGTAAGTGACCCAAGCTCTTGACCTGTGTTGAATTTTCATGGCAGTTTTTAAGTGTCTTGCATTAAAGTAGCCCCTAGTTTAAAACCCATTTTATGTATGTCGTAGTGTGCAAATGGATTCTTTTGGTCATGGTTTTCACAAGCTGGAAGTTGCTCTCTAGCTGAGATGAACCAGATGAATTGTGGTGTTTAGCGCTGTCAGATGTCGAGAGAGGTGTGCGATCTTGCCTCGGAACACGGTGGCAAAGCCGTGAAGTTGGAAAACAAAGGGCTAATCGCACAGCTGGTGTGGCTTCCTCTTAACAGTCACTGGGAGTTTGGCTGTGGTGCTGGTGAGAGTGGGTCTGTGCTGTTTGCCTGGTGCAGAGGAGGGAGCGGGCGCAGGCCGGTGTGCGTTCCAGGACAGGGCCCTTCCAGGTGATGACGGGTGGTTTCACGCTGCCACGTGCCACTACAGCCCTGGTGCTTAGGAGGTTGTAAGCAGGACGGAGCAACGTGGCCCCTTGTATCTGATTAAAGTTGCAGCCATGGGGCTGTTTATTTAACTAGTGTGGTGAGGAAAACAGCTTTTGGCCGCTATACAAGTTACGTGAATGTAAACAAAATCTTCTGAAGCCACACATCCAGGAGTTTTCTGTTAGTGTAACTGAGGTGTAGCTTGACTGTAAAAGCCCCATGTTCTTGGTTCAAGCTGTTTCTGTAAGTGTTTAAAGCAAAAGACTGGGGTGATGCTCAAAGGATGATCTCAGAATTGACTACAGCATGTGATAGTCTCTTCCTCTGCACCGTAAGCTTAAGCTCAGCCCTGTAAGGAATAAGTCATGATCTCTTTTAGCCCTCCTCTTGTGTTCCTTGCCCCCAGGTGACCTAGACATGCAGAACATATCATGGTGCAGAATTAAAGCCTGATCTTGGCAGTTCTCTGTGGTTGCTCCCGAGCACTGGTTTCGATCCGGCCCATGACAAGGTTGTGTGATGAGCTTGGGGTGGTAGATTACAGCTGTGCTAACAAAGTTGTTATTTTGAGACTAATTAAAATCGAAGGTGCCCCTGCATCTTCTAGGATTAGATTTGCTGTCTTGGCAATCATAATAGCCAATTTCCACATCTCTGTACATCTGCCATTATCATTCTGCTAATGCTTGGATGTTAGAGCTACAAGGGGATTCTCTAATGAGCTAGTCAAAGACTCACAAAATAGACTGTAATTTGTAATTTGGCTCCTCTCTTTAGAGTCATTAATTACAGTTTACTGAGTAACTAATCCACCTTTTCAGATGCACAGACGTATCGCTGATATCTCACCTACTAAAATACATCTTAGGCTACTGAAGGATAAATGTAGTTGATGAAAATTAATTCCTATATGATCAGACAGACATATTTCTCTAAAAGAGGCAGGTATTCCTGTCCTCAATGGATGCAAGGCCCTGAATGCCACAGAAGTCTATGGATCTAGTGTAAAGCTGAAATTTTACTGCTCTTCTGGAAGTATTTGTACTTTGAAAATGAAAGATTACAAGTTTTAGTGTTGTAATTGCCATTAAGGTTTGAGAAAACAGCTTTCACTTTGAATGTACTGCTCTCTTTCACTGGTTCAAGGTCAATGTCCCACTTTCACCTTATGTTTCTTAAGTTGGTCTGAAGGATGCTCTCAAAATCACTTGGACTCGTTAGTTCAACAGCTTTTTGCTGGATGTCCTTACCTGCTGTGTTACCTTTTGAAAAACATTGGTGTCAGCCCGACTCTTAATGTGAGAGGTGGTCCTGTCACAAAATCCACCTTGAGCTGTTCCTGTGCCTGCAGCCCTCGTGGAAGGATGGGTGTAAGAATTAAACCCCCCTGCCTTGTGCCTCCAGACTGTCTCCTGGAAACTGAATGGGAACAAGTTGGCTGGGGTCCTCTGGGGACAGTTGGACTGTGTGGCTCACGCTGTGTCAGTATAAAGAAGGCTAAATTGTCTGACATGGACAATCTGACAACTCTAAATCCCACCTTTTTTTTTTTGTTTGTTTTTTGACTGATAGGAATTTTAGACCAAGAAATTGATGTTATAAATGAGGTGGGTTTGGGCTTTTTTTTTGGCTTGCTCCTCTACTACTGTGTAATCTTCATTGGAACTACTGGGTTAAATACTGTATGTCACTGCCTTCTAAGCAACGACTATGGAAGTAGGTCCAGCAGATCAAGCTCCATCTTATCAGAACTTTGCAAGTAGAGAAATCTGGTTGTCCTTCCCCTTACAAAAAAGAGGAAGAAAAAGCCAACAACATCTGGTAAATTCATTAGAGAATAAACAAAAACACCAGCAAAACACACACAGGCAAATGCTTGGTGTAAGGTAGTAAAAGCGTGGACAGTCAGCTCATAAAGAGGTCAAGGTTACGTGTCTTAAGGTTACATTTAATTAAAATGTTTAAGGGGCAGAGTCAACAAGAAAATTCGAGCTGTGGTGACCAGGGACATACAGAAACTGGGGGAAAAGGAAGATCAATTGGATGTTGTCTCTGTGACATCCTGAAGTAATTCCTCTTTTTCTTTTAAGGTTCATGATATGCAAATGCCAGCTTCTGAATTATAGCTGCAGTGATGTACCAAATGTTTTCTAGCACATCCTATTGTGAGCAGAAATATCAATGTCGTCAAAAAAAAATTGTGTGTAAATATGACTCATAAATGATTTCTGAGAGATGTGATTTATTTTTCATATTTTTCAAGATGCATTCCATTTCAAATAAAGAGATATCTATTGAAAGAGCTCTCAATATGATGGGGAATGGTGTTTGATGGGCTATCTGTTATTGATTAAAGCCTGATCTAAGCTTTTCCAATGTCTTAAGCTCAGTCTAAGAGCCTTAGAGGAACGCTTTGAACCTGTGTAGATTCCTTCTGAAGGAAAGACCCACTTAGATGCCCCATTAATCTTTATACATAGAACAACCACGAGGCTCAGAGTCCTCCGTTTGGCTTCTTGCTGTGTGTGATGTGTGAGCACCCACATAGAGTCCTACTAATGTCAGCAATACTCTGCTTAGCTTTGCAGTCCACATACAACAGATCTCTGGGGCGCAGACTTCAGGCTTACAATCTTTACCCGTGAATGCCTTGCACTGTGTCACATTTGGAATCTAAAATGAAGCATTAAGTGTGCTCTATTGCTCTTTTCTTATGTTTCTGAAGCACTGTGATTGAATTTCAAGTAACCTGAAAGTAATCCAGAATGAACACTTGCACCATTCAGTGTATCCTCTGACCGGTTCTCTTCTAGCACTGTGGGAGAAGAAATGAGGTATGACAAGAAAAATGTGTGATGACTTCTGCTGTTTTGGGGTCTCTGCAGAAACGCAGCCATTCGTATGCCTTGAACTCCCCTGGGATGTATTTGTATTGCAGCAGGTCCTCATTTTTAAGCATCTGCTGAAAGTGTATTAACTTTAGTAGCACAGTGTGCGTTGACCTAGACTTACTGGTGCTGCCTGCCTGTGCTGGAGAGACGCCAGTAACCGCTTCCATCAGAAGGCTATTGCTGTAACAAGTACAAGTTTTCTTTTCAACAGTAAACATCCAAAATGTAGGCATTTGAACTTAATATTTGATACGCAAATGGTGACTTAAAGAGTTGACCTCTCAGAAGCACTGATTCTCAGCAGATTTGAAAAGCCAATTGAGCATCTGTAGATTTATCGTCTATTCAAGGGCCCAAAAAGCTGCTTACAGCTTTTGGAGATGTCCCTTATGAGCTCTTAGTGACAGTGATAAATAACTATCTCTTTAAGGGTATAAATACAGTGGAACAAGAATTTAATAATTCATAGTTTCTGCTCCTGCATCAGTGGTGGTGTCTTTATAAAAGTGCATCAAAAAATGTGTTTCTCTACTTTAATGGCCTTGCATGTCTCCAGGGATGGCACATCTACCACCTCTCTGGGCAACTTGTTCGGTACTTTACCACCTTCATTGTATGAAAGAAGACCAATCTAGATGTCGTCTTTCCCCTTTGAGATGAAGTCTAGACCAGGATAGTTTTTTGCAATTTCATACAATTCATAGCATAGCTGAAATGGATCAACTTTCTTTGCAATTGCACCCAAATTGGAACTAAACCAAAGCCTTTACTACTTTGACTGCCTGTTTCTAGGCAGGGACGTCTCAATCCTTCCTAGAAAGCACCTGAATGACTTTCCTCACCTTCTCTTATTTATTTGAAACCAACTGTTCAGTAATTTTTAAAAAGCTTGTTTCAAGTTTATGAAGTTACAAACAGTATTATATGTGCCTGTGATGACATTTGTTCTGTCTTTCCCCTGAGGGATTGTTGATGTGTGAGGTAGGGACTGTGGAAACACCGCACTGCTGTTACATGCTGCTCACAGTGTTGCTTCGTGCCTTCCCTGCTGAAGATGGGCAGAAGAAAAGACAGTGACTTTGGTCCTGCTTAAGAGCTGAACACCCTCAAGGTGTCCTGACACCCGAAGGACCTCACAATGGGGCTCATCCACTTGTGGGGTCTTGGCCTAGTGCTACACACTGAATTTACAAGGAAAAAGGGGCAGCAGCTCCTGGGAAATGAGGTTGTATTGCTAGCTGGCACCCACATGAAGCTCCTGCTCTGTGTTAACAGCCCAGTTTGACTATGACACCTATAGGTTTCCCTTAGGATACTTGCAGGGAAAGCCAGAGGTGATGCTTCTATGCTTAAGTGCTTGGGATTTTTTTGTTTTATTTCAGGTTTTTAGGAGAAGCAGAGGCATTTACCCCAGTATAGACTCAACCAAAGACACTTTAAATTAGCCAATTTTGCAGCCCTTCCAAGTAATTCCGCTAGACATCTCTAGCAGTGCCAGCCACCAGTGTGGGGAAAATGGTGGTTTGGATAGGGCTTGAATTACCTTTTGTATAAAATTGTGCTATGAAAACAGTGCATTTTGCACGAACAAAGCTTTTATTGACCCTACTTCATAGTCTTTCTCTTGCAATAATTTGTAACCAGCCATAGTAGATTGCCCAAGCCTGTAAATGCATATAGAATGACTGTTACAGTGAAGCATACAGTGCTCTGTGGTCAGCAGAATATTTTACACGAGATGATTTTCCCCATGTTTTGTAAGGCTTCCAGCAAGATGAGGAAATCACTGCTTTTGTTTTTGAGATCTTGTCAGTGTTTTGTAAATACTTCTGATATTTATGACTATACATATGGTTTTGATTATACCTTGCAGGAGGCTCAAGGATTGGGTCATAACTCCTAAGGAGGGGATTATTTCATGAATGCTAATTTCTGTTGGGTTTTGTTGCTCAGCCTTCAGGATCTTTTGCACCTAATGTCATTTACAAAGGTGTCGTGGTTCAAGCCCAGCCGGCAACTTGGAACCACGCAGCCGCTCGCTCACTCCCCCCCTTTTCCTTCCTCCTCCCGCTCCCGGAGGGATGGGGAGGAGAATTGGAGGAGTGTAACTCCCACGAGTTGAGATAACAGCTCTCCAGTAACTAAGGTATAATACAAACCACTACTGCTACCAATAATAATGATAAGAGGAATAACAAGGGAAAAGGACACAACCGCTCACCACCCGCTGACCGATACCCAGCCCGACCCGAGCAGCGATCTGGGCCTTCCGGGTAACTCCCCCCAGTTTATATACTGGGCATGACGTGCTGTGGTATGGAATACCCCTTTGGCCAGTTTGGGTCAGGTGTCCTGCCTCTGCTTCCTCCTGGCTTCCCCTCCTCTCTGGCAAAGCATGAGACTGAGAAAGTCCTTGGTCAGAGTAAACATTACTGAGCAACAACTAAAAACATCGGTGTTATCAGCGTTGTTCCCAGACTGAAAGTCAAAAACACAGCACTGCACCAGCTACTAAGAAGGAGAAAAAACGACTGCTGTAGCTGAACCCAGGACAAAAGGTAAAAGTATGGTGTGTAGTAACAGCAGCAAACTTGCAACTCAGAGAACAAATCCAGTTTGTTCTTGGCTTGGGTGCCAGAGCCAGGGTCCTTTGAGGGAATGGCTCTCCTTCATGTTGCTGTGTGCTTTGGACCCAGGCCTGGGTATGATAACTCCCTGTACTGGCGATAGCACCTCTCTGCAGGGCTCTCAGCCCACTTGTGTATCATATCTCTGTTTTGGAGAAGAGGAAACCTGGGACCGGAGAGCCAGTGCTGCTTGCCCAAGGTCATGCCTTGGGAAAGGGAGAGCAGTGTTCCACCTGTAGGCAGGGTCCCTGTCTCTGAGTGAGAATCACTGCCTCTCGCAGCAAGGGTACTTTGCTTTCTGGGCTTGGTAGGGACCTTCCTTAGAGCCAATTGCAAATGTGGTGTTGAAGCCCCCTGCCAGTGCCACAGGTCCTTGGATGGAAACTCGAATGAGTGATTGCCCTGCCAGCTAAGTTCCAGCCTTAGAAGATCATCATGGTGCAGCTACTTGCCTGGTGGAGATAAGACCAAGACAAACCATTTAGGTTTAACTTGGCATTTAGCAGAGTCTTGGGGTGATTTAGGATTATTAAATCAGCTTCTGGTTATTTCCAGCACTAAGCAAACAGCTTACTAGAAGTGGAGGGATCTGTGAGTTGTTGCCCATTTCTGGAGCGATTAAGCTCCTGTATTTACTGTGGATTACAAGGACAAAGAGAGGTTATCAGCCCTATAATAACTTGAAAGGACTGTATAGATATGACTGCAGTGTTAATGCAGCTTTTCCAGCCTGCTAACTGCCTTGACTAAAACACATGAAGCTAAGGAGGAAAAAAAAAAAAGGGTGGGGGTGGTGGGGAGAATAGTTTTTTTCCTACCATTCAACTACCACTCAAGCATTTCACTCAGAAATAAGGAGTTTTGAGAGAAATCCTTAGCCAGAAACACTTATCCCAATCGTGTGTTTTTCTACCAGAAAAAACCATGATTGATGCACAAAGCTGTAGTTGCTCGTAGACTTATCCTAACCCGCTGCCGGAGGGAGGTGGAGCTGTGAGAGTCTGTCTTTGTGGGCTTTTGCAACAGCCCCTCTGTGGAGCTGGAAACCCCTCTGTGCTCTTTCCTGTGCCAGCAGTTACTGCAATATGCAGATGACCTTGCTTAGGGGCTTTTCTTGTGCACAGATGAACAGGAGAAAAATTACTCTGTTCTTCTAAAAGTCAGCCTTGAAGTGGAAAAGCTATTTCTTTATTGTCTTTCTGGGGGCTGCCATTACTCTGAGCCCGCCGTAGAGTGCTGCCTCCAGCTGAGTTGGACGTGTACTGGCCGCTTTTTTCACTTTTATCACGATTGTTAATATTTCCTGTTCCACTAAGCCACGTTTCCCTGGTACTCGTCCCTAGTGCTTGGCTCCTAAACAAAGTCACAGCTCTTGTCACAAGGCAGCAGGCTGCATGCTTATCCTTCACGCAAGTGATGACTGAGGGCTCAGCAGTAGGGAAGTAATGCTGACAGCTTCGCTCCTGGACAGCAGATTGTCAGCATTCCTCACTAGGGCACCCAGCCGGCCTGGGAAAAGGCTATTGTTTGTGGGGGGAGGCTCCAAATTAGACCAACTGTCCTTCCAGAGCCAAGGAAGATAAAGAGGGATGGTTGGCTGATCTCTTTCTGAGCAGAGGTGGAGTCAGACCTAAGAAGCTGTAAAGCCCAAAGCAAGTGCTATGGTTCTGCTGGCACAAGCTGAGTGGTTGGGTGCAAAGAGAGGGGAATCTCACAGCTGAGAGGGCAGCAAGATGTTATAAAATGTTGGCAATTAACAACAACAAGCCATTTCCTCCCCCCCATTCTTCTTCTTAGAGGAAAAGGCTAGCTTGCATCCAAGGGAGGATGATGGCTTACCGTCTGGGATGAAACTGAGATCATTTCTGCAGCTAGTCTGTGGGCCCACTCCTGTGTTTAAGAATCAGCCCAGGGAGCAGCAGCTGCAAACCAGCACTGAGCTGCCGCCGCCCCAGGGAAGCTGCTACAATCACTCCCAAACAATCTGGAAACTGTTCCTCTGTGTTTTCCTGAGGGCTTAAGCAGCTTGCAGTCATGGCCCACAGACGTCTCGTGTTGTGAAACTGCAGCCGTGGGGCGATCAGCCCTGCCATCCTCCCCATCATCCTTACTCACTAGGAGGAAGGCCAAGGAGGTGCTTTTGGGGTGACTCAGGGCAGGCATCCGGGAGGGCTGTGGGCTCACCTGCCTACTGCTGGTGCTGGCTACGTCTGCTGGAGAAGCCTTCATGCTCCGAAGGCTTCTGGGCATGCCAAGGAGGAATAGGCTTTCTCATAAATGATGTTGAAGGTGCTTGATAGCCTCCTGCGATGTGCCATGCCACTGCCTTGCTGGTGGCTTCTCCAGTGCTGCTGTTCCTCACTGCAGTTGTGTGGTGATAACACTTGCGCAGCTGAAGGAAGTTGTCTCCAGAAAACAGCGGTCTCCAAACCACCCACAACCCTGCAGTTTTGCTGCTAATAACCTCAGGAATCGTTCTGCTGATCTGCTTTGATGAACTGGGGAAGGTGAAATAAGCTGAATGTGTGAAATAAGCACATCTTGAGAACAGAGTCCCCTCGCCCTGTGAGCAGGGTGCTAGCCATGGCAGATGTGGGAGTGCAGCACCCATGCTTGGCACCTTCATTTGCAGGGCAAGGGTCTTTTTTTCTTCCTGGGTTTCCCCTAATTCTACTTGTCTTAGCTGCAGAGCCACCTCCCAAAGGGCATTTTCTTTCTCAAAGGAAATTCTAAACAATTTGGTCATTTTTCCTGTTAGCTGAAAATCTGCAACAATCCTTTTTTGCTGTCAAAGCTCCGCGAGGAAGCTTAAGTGCTTACGCAGGTAGCCTCAATGTAGTATTTAATTTTCATTTGGGGCAATGACAGGGCTCTAACACAATGCAAAGCTTGACTAAAAGTAAAGATTATATGTATCTGCAAAGCTGGCATGGCTACAGAGATCATTTTGCTGGCTTTGATTTCCTCATGTTTTAATTTAGCTGACTCTGAGCAGGTTTAATGGTTAATTTTCACAGCATTCACTTAAGGATTTTTTTTTATTTTTTCAGTGCATTCACTCAAAATGAAGTTGAAACCTTAAATCAAGCTGAATTTGGGAGAAGTAATTTAGTTTTGCTGAGCTCTGGATATGCTTAGTCTTTCTCCAGCCCTCTTTTCCTTCCCTCATCTCTGAGTTTAGCACGCAGCACCTAGTGGGAGAGGTTTGCGAACTATAGCAGCTGTTCCACTGTCCATTCTCTATGCCTTACTGATGAGGCTAGTGCCTTGTAAAGATACGGTAGCCCTGGAGTAGTCACAGCTATGTCCTTTACTCAGTCTACACCCACCCATCATCTATTAGGTTTGCCCCTGTAAAATGAAACTTCAGCATAGCTGGGGCTTGCTCTCAATTCAGCTGTCACAGCCCTCCCTGAGCTGGCCCAAGGGTACTGGGTAGGCAAAGCCCTACCATGGCAATCCTGCTTAGGTGTCCTTCAGCGGGGGCTTTTTCATTGACACACCTTTATTGCAGTCACTGGAAAACATTCCCAGACATGAAGGAGATGGAATTGTGCTTCCTCTGTCACAGCTGCTAACATTGCTTCTGCACGTGATTGATTAAGGTAAAATCTGGTTTGCCTTTGCTGCTGTCTTTCTGCTGCAGGCAAGAGTTAAGGAGCACTGAAAGCAAGGACCTAAAAGCAGTTTGTTTATGTGATACTTCTAGCAGGTCTTCTACGCTTGTGGCCTTTCTTTAACCTTGACTTTATGCAGCTGCTGCAAAATCCAGTGGCTCCCTGACCCGCAGCCTGGGAGAGGCAGGCTCATGGTGGTATGGTTTGTATGTACCATTCAGGAAAGAAAAATGCTTTTAGTACCTGAAGAATTCCTGGTTCATGGTTAAATGCACGTCAGAGGGCCAGCATCTCATTCAGCATGGTTCTTATGCAGGTCCCTAGCTCCTAATAGCATGGCTTTCTCTGGAGCTGGCACAGTCAGCCCAGATTTAGGGGCCCTCACGAGACACCCCTGTTGCTGTGCATGAAGGCACCAGGATACAGCTGTTTTCAGCTCCTAGCTGTTGACTACATGACACTAGAAAGCTGTATCGGCAATTTACTGCAGTTGGTCTATTTAACAGTGTTGCTATAGCTGCTACAATGTCAGTGGGCTAAGTAGCTCAGAACTGGTATTTTAATTGCCATGCTCACTCCCAGCCCATAAAAATCCTTTACCTTTACGAACCCTGTTGCTGTTCTCCCTTCATGTCCTTTTTAATGGCTTTCTGAAGAGGAAAGCACAGTTTCTGTGTATTTTCCCTCACTCCTCCAAGAAACCTTGATCTTAAGTTTGTCAGCAGCTTTAAAGAGATTTCCAACCTCAGGTTTGCACACCACCTACTCAGGTGTTCAAATCCTTCATCTTCACAGATAAAAAGTGCCAGGAATGAGGAAAAATTAGTCTATCGAGCAGCCAGAGATGTTCAATAACTACCCACCCTCCAGAAGCTGTCATATTCCTGCACCTTGCAGCTCAGGACATGAGAAGCATTTGTTAGAATTTTTCATGTTTGAGGATTGCAAAGCTCTGGGGTTTGTTCCGCTTGTGAAATTAAAGCCTGTACATCTGCGTGTGGTGGAAACGTGTGCGCCCCCAGCACAGTGCATGGAGGTGGTGATAGAGGCATTGAGGTGTCCATGAAGAAGGGGAGTCCCTGGGTGAGACATCAAGAAATAGCTCATACTCCTCTTTTGTGGTGCCCCAGCACCCTGCAAGGGTTTTGTGCGGAGGATGGTTTTGCTGCATGTGGTCATTACGCATGTCAGTGGACAGCAAACAGTGAAGGGGTCTGCATAATTCACACCCCTTCCACTGGTTAACTGCGTGACCCCCTTGGCAATATGATCTAGCCATGCAGGCTGCCCGGAGGGCAGGGCACGCCATACCTTAGCACCTGCCCTTCAGCCTGAGCATTGCCCCGCAGCATATGGAGAGCCTTCAGTGGGAGCGACGCATTGGTGAGATGGCTTGAGGAGCATGGTGACCTCGAAAGCTGCAGCTCCATGGAAAGGTCTTAGGAATATGGGACACCAGGGCCTCTCCCTGCCCCTCCCTGGTCTTGCAATTAGATACTGCACCCATATCTGAGGGAATCTTTCTAACAGGCTTCAAAACATGCGGGTGGAAGCTTTAGCAAAGGCCAGACCTGGCTTTCCTCAGCTGAGCACCGCCCAGCCTCGTGGATATCCCTTCCATGCAGAGTGAACATGCATCTTGCTGTGGTAACGTGCCTTTGCTGTGGTAACAGCACTGATGAAACCTTTACAAAAATTTAGAAGGAGCAGCTAAAGTGAATGGGAGACTCAGGAAAACAGAGAGTAAAGCTCTAGAGGTGAAATTATGGCACCGCTGAAACCTATGGCAAAATGTCATTAACTTTGTGAAGAACATGTCCCTTCAGAAATCTGGAATTCAATGAAAGAAACCCATTTTAAAATAGTTCAGTTGTATTTGTTGTAATTTGTTTTAGCTGCTTCTTTACTGGGAGAAGAGGTGAGCACCACAAATGAAAAGCATCAGATATTCAGGTATTCATCATCTGACAACTGTGGTGACGTACTTCCACTTTCCTGATTCTCTTTGGGAATTCAAAATTGGTCAGTTGTAACAAAATAGGTGTTCAATGTTTACTCATGTCCTGGGTTCAGCTACAGCAGTTGTTTTTCTCCTTAGTAGCTGGCGCAGTGCTGTGTTTTTGACTTTCAGTCTAGGAACAACGCCGATAACACCGATGTTTTTAGTTGTTGCTCAGTAATGTTTACTCTGACCAAGGACTTTCTCAGTCTCATGCTCTGCCAGAGAGGAGGGGAAGCCAGGAGGAAGCAGAGGCAGGACACCTGACCCAAACTGGCCAAAGGGGTATTCCATACCACAGCACGTCATGCCCAGTATATAAACTGGGGGGAGTTACCCGGAAGGCCCAGATTGCTGCTCGGGTCAGGCTGGGTATCGGTCGGCGGGTGGTGAGTTTCCCTTGTTATTCCTCTTATTATTATTATTGGTAGCAGTAGAGGTTTGTATTATACCTTAGTTACTGGACTGTTCTTATCTCAACCCGTGAGGGTTACATTCCTCCAATTCTCCTCCCCATCCCTCCAGGATTGGGGGGAGTGAGTGAGCGGCTGCGTGGTTCCAAGTTGCCGGCTGGGCTTGAACAACGACAACTCATTAATGATTAAGTTCTGCCATCTTTCTCCTTACATACATTCCTCTGCAGGAGGAATGACTATTGGCCTCTTCTCAGCAACCACCCAGAAATGACAGTTTTATGAGTTTTCTCATGATACCCATAACAAAAACGTGAGGAAGTGTGGCAGCATTAGATAACGTCCTAGGAGAGGGCATGTACTAAAGGGAATGGACAGTCTGCAACAACAGGTGAAACCTGTGCACATCCTGATGTGTTGCCACCTGCTCAAGATCTGTCCTGAGGGTGGGAATCACTCCACAGCCTCCTGACTGCAGTGCAGCTTCATCCCTGCTCGAGCCTGTGGCTTCTGTGTTGCAAAGCTGCTGTGCACCCACACAATGGCATGAATGTATAAGTGAAGCCCAGGGCTGCCTACGTCAGCCCTTCAGGGGAAGGCACTCCTGGCTGCCCCAGGCACCATTCCCAAAGCGACCTGTTTGTGCCCACCTGGACTTTCCCAGCTACCAGTACCCCAGCTCCAGCCCCGCTGGCCTCCCTCACCCAGCAGGCATCAATGGTGCTGCTCCACCAGTGGGATGCTGCAGTTGGGAACATGGTTCTTGAGGGCAGTGGAGGGGAAGGTGAACCTCTGTTATGCTGGTGAAGCTGGCTGCTGTATGGCACCAAGTGGCTGAAATGCTGCTCTTGGTGGCTGGTTTCCCAGAGCTGCTCTTAAACTGCAAGGCCTGGCTTGTCTTCGTACCTCCGCCTGCTTGCCAGCAGCTGCCTAGTAAGTCTTTTTTCTGCTCAGTATAAATAATCACTGAGCTGTCTTCTCCTCTGTTGCTCACCCTGCCTCCAGCCAGCCCCCACTACTAGGGTTGCATTTATGCCATCTATCCCTGGGGCTGCCTGCAAGCCCGGACACGCTGCTTCCCAGGGAATACGGACATGGAGGAGGCAGCACCGTACCCCACATGGCTGCCCCAGGGATGCTTTGCCAGGCAGACTGATGCTTTCACTGTGAGGGCACGTTGGCTGTTACACCCTCCATCCACAATCACTGTGTTCAGTGGTGGAGAGCAGCTAGCACCTAGACATCCAGTCATTTGGGGGAACTCTCACTGAAGGAGAGTGAACGGTTTGCCATTGCTGTCTTCCTCTGTGGCAGCTTCTCATAGAGACTTAAAACTAAGGAAAAAGTCTTGTTTGCCAGATCCTAGTGACATTCCTGCCAGTTTAATTAGCCGTTTCTGCTTATAACTGTATGAGGTGTGCTGCAAGCCCTCGAGTACCTCTCTGTTGGGCAGAGGTCAAGCCCAACAGGGTGTGATAAAGAAATGGAAAGCCTGGTTCATTTTGGTTGTCTTTGTATTCAGACTGAAATGAAATCTTGGATGTTTAAACTGGGAGGTTTTGATGAGAGGTCGCCTTGAAGTTGTAAGGACCTACTAAGTCATAGGGATGGTTAACAAAGGAGGCAAAGAGGAAATTGTCCTTCTTCCTTGTGTTTGCTTTCATCTGCTGCACCCACCCCTGGTGGCATGAGTGCAGGTTGAGGGCGCTCTGGGTCACAACCCCTCATCACCCTGTGTCTGTGCAGCATGACGACAGCAGGCTGGTCACCTGGGACTGGGCATCCCATGTCCTGAGGATGTTGCTAATAATAACAAAGCAATATTATTCTTTAATGACTGCTGATCTGCCACTGTGAATCCCACAGACTGAGTGTGGCAGGAAGGGTGTCAGGTTTATTAACTTTTAAGCATGTAAATTTTTGTATGAGGCATTGACTTCATACTATCTGCAATGAGGAGACCAAGGGATTTCATCCACTTCCGACCCTTCCTTCTTAGTCTCCCCTGGTCTGACTTACCTTCTTGTTGCCTCATTTTTCTGTTTTGCCCAAAATCTGTTCTTCTGTGAGTGTACCCGTCTCACAGCAAACATCTTCACCATTAGGACAGACAGGGAAGCGGTTGTGTGATGTTGTTGTCAGTGGATGGTTTATCTAGTTGCAATTCCCATAGCTCCAGCTCTGTGAGTGCTTATACACAGACCTCATTTTGCAGGGGTGGCAAGGGGAAAGGTCAGTCTTTATGAATCATTTCCTCCTGGCTGTGGCAATGAGGTTGGTTTGTGGAGTGAGTCATGGAAGAGTAGCCTGGGAGGCGACAATCTCCAAGCAAAAGACCTTCAGGTCCTAAGTGACCGTTGGACATTGCAGCCAAGTTATCATCATCATCTCACAGCCCTGGTCACAAACATCTTTGTTTACTTAAAACTGTAGGTTCTGTAGGTATCATATACCTTGTATGCGAGAAGCCCTTCTTCTCCTGAAAATATTGCAAGCACTCACATGTATGGCTGCCTGGATGCAAATCCAGTATTGCATAGCAAGAGGTGGAAGGAAACTTAGCACACCTTCCTCTGCTAGGAAGATGGACCTATGTTTGAAATGCCTCTTTGTTGTGGAAGGGGAAAGGTTTTCCAAGGGGAAGTAACCTGATATCTGAAGTGGGCCTACATGGATCCTTCATCAGGGACTGTAACAATAGGACAAGGGGTAATGGGTTCAAACTAAAACAGGGGAAGTTTAGATTAGATATAAGGAAGAAGTTCTTTACAGTGAGGGTGGTGAGGCACTGGAATGGGTTGCCCAAGGAAGTTGTGAATGCTCCAACCCTGGAGGTGTTCAAGGCCAGGTTGGACAGAGCCTTGGGCGACATGATCTAGGGTGAGGTATCCTTGCTCATGGCAGGGGGGTTGGAACTAGATGATCTTAAGGTCCATTCTAACCCAAACCATCCTGCGATTCTATGATAAAACAGAGTAGTTGAGACTGGACTCAGCACACTAGTACAGAAACGATGCCGCCGTGTGGTTTTGTCTATGTATTAACATCAAGGAGCCAGTATGGTACCGCTGTGTTGAGTGGCAAAATCATGGGGTAAACCCATCCCCACAGTACAGAGCATAAAAACTGAAAGGACTGAGATGCTGAGAGAGGTTGTACGTGATCCACCTCAACACTTTTGAAATAGCATCGGCAAATTACCACCCAAAGGGTGCATTCTCTCAAGAGATCCCATTTTAGTGCAAGCTTTCAGGGAAAACATTTAATTCCCTGTATTAAGATATTTCCCAGAAGAGAAAGCTCGCCCAGCTGCAAGCTCTAAAATGTTCAAGACTTCTTCAGAGTAGAGCTATTTATTTTCACTGCCCTGTTTCCCCTGTGCTCTCTGTTACTGCCATTAGAACTATTAGGAGCTGCGGTGGTGAATCAGGCTCCTTCTTCACCAGACCCCACCAAGGTTTCCCGCATGCCCCTTCACCCTAGCACACGTGGCTGGCAGCACTGGTATAGGTGGGGAGAGCCAGCCTGGGCTTTTAAGGGCACTTGGCAGGTTCTGGCCACATTGGTGGAGCAGAGCCTGGCCAGCCCTGGCACTGCCATGTTGTGATGCCTGGTCCCCTCTCAGCTGTCCGACATCTGACAGGGAAGCATGCCCATCCCATCCCATCTCATCCCCACCCTGGTGTGGGAGCACTCCCCCAGGAGCTGGAGCCACACCTCTCTGTTTGTCCGGAAGGAGGGCAGAGGCTTGAGGGGCTAAAAGTAGAAGGGGGGTGTGTCGGCTGATGGTGGTTCCTGGGTGAGCCGCTTCCAAATAGTATTCCCAGCTGTTTCCCTGACAGGGCATCCATCTGAGCGTCGTCCCAGAGCTGTATGGAGTTTTCTGCTCAGCCATTTGTGCTACCGCCATGAGGCCATAGCCCTACAGCAGTAATTGTCAGTGTAAGACAGGAAATCTAATTAAAAAGGAGATGAGCTACAAGGGGATACCATATGGTGTGTTCGCTTTGAGGAGGCAGAAAAGGCAGGCAAGGGAGGGCTCACTCTGAGGTGTGCTAGTGCTGGGAGGCTCAGACCTCCTGCCAAAGCTTCTTCCAAGTGTGCTGTGCCTGCTGCAGGGAGCATGAGGGAAACTGGCAGCCCTCTTCCCTCAGCAGAGGTAGTGACAGGCTGGACCATGCTCTGCCACTGGCAAAATGCATCCCTGAATGCCTTAGCACTGTGTAGGAATATATTCCCTGTAGAAATTACTTATCTTTGGCCAAAGCGGCTCTGTTTAGAGTGACCCTGAGGGCTGCTGGCCTGGGGGAGGACCCAGGCAACAGCTGCCTGGGGATCCCACTTGCCTTAGCAGCTGGTGATGCTGGGCGCTGCACAGGAAAGGATTACAGCTTTCCCACTGCAGCAGGGCTCTGCTGGGCATCTTCTGTGGTATCTCCACACGTGGGGACAAGTGCTTGCTGATGTGGTGTGGCTACAGTGGCAGCTTGGCTGCTGGCTGGTGTGCAGTCGGTGGTGTGGTTGAGGTCAGAGAGGCTGACCATGCAGCAGGAAGATGAGGCTTTATTTAAGGACAGAAAGCATGCTTTCTATGGCCTGCTGTGAGCGCAGCACGTGATGCAAGAGTGGCTGAGCGTGTCTTGCTGCTGCCCTGCCGATGGTGACTGACACTGCTTTGATTTTAAAATAACCTGCAGCACCAAGCCTCAGCATTTCACACATCTGAAGGCCAGATCATTTCCTCTGAGAGTAATGCATGGCCAGCTCCAATCACTGCAGAAAGACAGAGGTTGTCTTAATGTAATGTCCTGTGCTGGATGCTTTTAGTGCTGATGGCTGCATCGTGATTAGCAAAGAGGCACCCGAAATCACAATGGCAGTTGTCACATATGTGGGAAGGCATTGTTCATCCTAAGGGATTTAAAGTTCTGTGGCATGGTATTAGCAAATATAATCCCTCCATTCAGTTTAGGACTTTCAGACTTTCTCATATATCTTTAGTCTCCTCAGAACAGCTAACTCATTCACAGGAAAAGCTTGAATGTGAAACACATGTTTCAGCAGTTTTAAATCCTCACAGTTAACATTTGGCTGGAGACAGTTCTTTTTATTTCCCTCAGGAGCTTATCGATACTGTTGTTCATGTGCACCTCTTGGACGTTTTGCTTCCTTTGTGCCTACTGAAAGGCAGGGGCTTCGCCTTACTGATCAGCAAAAACCAAGGAAGGGATATAAGATATATTTGAAGTTGCTCAATGCTCTTTCAGGTTGGACTGTGACCAGTTTCTTAATGCTCCAATTTTCCTCTGGGTACCCACAAATCAGTAACATGAAGTGACCGCATTTCAAAAATCCTTCTACATTTTAATGTTTTTTCCCTAGTCACAGCTATTTGGCTTGATTTTCTTTACATGGCTCGATAGTGAATCCTCTGATTTGGATACAGCATTCAAGACTTTGTGCTTTCAATATGTTACTAACATTAAGAATGCATATATATGGTCAAGGTCAGCACTGGCTCGTCTTTTCTGTATAATCACTCTTTGGGTCAACTGTCTTGCGTGTAAGCCAACAATGATTTTTTTCCAGCATTCCTTTTCAGCTTGTCTTCTTTCTTTGCTTGAAATCTCTTGTCATAGATCTCTTTGGAGAAGGCAGGGTGAAATGCTCCACCTGTCTTTAAAACCACACAGCTCTCAGGGGACTGTGGTCCCACTCCGGAGTGTGAATTAAAGCAACTGAAGCAGTTGGCATTAGCTATAGGGAGAGGCAGAAGATAGGGAGATGTGCGCAGAGTGAAAATCCTCTTTGCAGAGGGTTTTGAGCTTTCAAATCTGGCTTTTGTTTAAGCGTGAAGAGCAGGACCTCCCCCCCCCCCCCCACCTTTTTTTTCCGCTTTTTTGTTTCTTTCCTTGTCAAGCATTCTCCCCAGTAGATAAATACTTTATTTGCCATTTTCTGTGCTCTGCATTTCCCTCGTGAAATGGCTGTTTTTGTGGCTGTCCCCACTTTCTGCCTCCCAACACATTGTCAGGAGAAAGCATGCAGATAAGTGCTCAAGCATTTCCTGAGCTCATAACCCTGCCTCCTGAGGGACAGTTAATCTGATCCAGTCAAAAGCCTGAGTACCAAGTGTCAATGTGTCTCCTATATACATACTGTATGCCATTTTGAATGCACTAAATAAAACGCTTACAGTGTTGCTCTCTCTGCAGCTGCCTGGCAGCAGGGGCATTTTTGCTATAATTTTATGTATCACATGTCTAAATATAATAACATTCTACATTATATATAGACTCTGTATATATGCATATACTGTATACACACAGCATATATTTTAAGCATATTGGTTGCTGTTTTCAGCTTTTGGGGGATGTGAGGAGCTTTCATCAGCAATGAGGCTTGTTTGGCTGGAGCAATGGTTTTAAACTTACGGCCTGTGGGTAACTGAAGGTTCTTCAAAAAGGGTTTGCAAGAAAACCCAAAAGCCAGTAAGCTTAAAAATCTCTACCCAGGGCCCTGCACATCATGGGCTGGAAAACTCTTACAGGACTGCAGGTTGGAAGAGGTTGAAATGCATTAGTCTGTGGTCTTGTTTCTGTTGGTTTGTAAGTGTCCCTGGACTATTTAATGAAGTGGTGTAAGGACAACTGATACACATGTATTTTAAAAGACAATTCTTCCCAATTATCCTTCTTCTCCTAAGTCTTGTCCCAGGGTTGTCACTCCTTTATGCATATTCTGCCTGACCAATTCCATCCATCCACTTCTGTGGGAGCTACTTAGGTTTCCTGTAAGAGAAAAACCAAGACTTGGCTCTTAAGCTGAAGTTGCGCCAAGACTAATCTTCAGCCAGCAAATGTTTTCTTCTTCCTTTAATTTGATTTATTTTTTATCCCAGCCCCGTGTACTATTTCATTGCATGCAGAAAATGTTAGCACAGAGGGCTGGTAGGACACCTGTTGTGTAAATCTCAGTGATTTTTATAATGTGAACTCCTGCTGGCACAGACAGCTGTGTCTTGCATTTAAACACAGAGTGTAAGGTATCCGAGGAGGAAGGAGAATAAAAAAAGGCTCAACATAAGAAAACAATACATCAGTGGCCAAAATCTGTTGTCAAGTGTCAAGATTTATAAGCTAAACAAGTTACAGTTGAAGGGGTTATTAAAAGAAAACCATCCTGTTCCTAGAAGACAAAGCGTGTTGTCTTCTAGGGATTCCCAGAGGACTTTGCATTTCTGACAACGGACAGAGTAGGCAGCTGGTCCACATAAAAATGTACGTGCTAACTAACGTATCCATTGCGTTACCCCCGGAGGGTGTTTAACAAGCAGGGATGCTGCTGAGGAATACCGGCAAAATTTGGGGGGCTTCCTCACATAGCGCCAAATTCTTCTAACTTGCTGTGCAAGGTCCTCAGTCTTGTTGTTTCAGCAAGATCCTTGGCACAAGGAAGGAAAGCAAGGACTGTTGCCTTTATCAGCAGAACTTGGCAAAACTTGGGGTATTTTCCACTGCTGTTCAGCCTTCTCCTCCACCACAAATGCCACTGCCTGGTGGCAGGAGCAGAGCCACGAAGCCAGATGTCGTCTGGCCCTCCAGACAGCCCCGTTATGCATGAGTTATCCACCCAACAACAGTATTCGTGGTGGCAGAACCTCACCTCACCCCCAGCAGTGGTGGCTTGGAGATACTTGTGTTGGGCATGGTTAGTCCGTGGTGGCAGAAGTGGGACATAAGAGCTCTCTTCACCCACATGTTGGTTCATACTTTGCAAGCCCATGGGGTTACCACCTCGCCTGGACTCTGGGCTGGAGGTAAGGACAAGACTGCTCAGCCCTGCTGAGTAGAGATTTTCATCACTGTCCTCAGCAGTGTGGTGTGAACCCCACAGGGCATCTGAAGCTGAGGAACCAAATTTAAGTTGAAAGAGTTAACCCAGCACAGCGAGCTGCTGTCAGAAACAAACATGTTACAGTAAAAAACAACTCTCTGAGCCACAGTGGAAATTCTGTCTACGTACAAAGGGGAATTGGGCCTTCAGGAAACTGCCTTACAAGCAAATTAGAATAACACTGTAGGAAGGGTGATGTATGAGAGAGGTCAGCCTTTGCAACCAAATCAGAGTAGACTTTTTCCTTCAGTGTTTGATTATTTGTGCTATTGCTTAGATCATGTCAAGTTTACTCAAACATAGTCATATAGTGTTCTCCAAAAGCTTACCCCAAATATTTTAATTAATTTATTTCTCTCATCCGCTTCCCTTTCCTCTTCCATTTCACTGTTACAGATGTCAGTTCAACAAATAAAGTATGTGGGTAGAACAATGAAACTATTCTCTTGCAAAAAAGAAGAGATTATTTCATTCTCCTGCTATTAACTTTAAAAGAAAAGGCCTTTTGTACCTTTTATACAAGCGTGTGCAGTGATACGATTGTGTACCTCATCTCCTTAACTTCAGAGGAAATGATTCATGAAAGAGAGTATCTGGTTGTAAAGTCTGTCGGTATACCCTGGAATTCCTTTTACCTAGAAACTTCTTTCAACTAAGAAAAAGTAATTCCTGAGCATAATGCAACACAGGTAACCTGGACTGAGCTGCTTCCCTTCCCTCTGCTCCAAAATCCTGACTGGGCTGTGAAAGGGTCCAAAGAGTTCTGAATCTGTTTAGATACGTAATCCGATTTTCCTTATTTTCCACATTAAATTTTTTGTTATGAGGAATGCCAGGAAAATGGGGAAAGAAAAAGCTAGGATCGAGTGAAGGAAAAATTAATTTGTTTTTTGGAAAAAAATTATATGATTTTGAGGTTTTGCCTGACATGTACCATCTATCCAGAGAAATGAATAAGAATGAATATCTAGAGAAATTAATAAGAAAAGAAATAACTTTTTGATGTGACAAAAATATTTCTATTGCTACTGTCAATGTTGACTATAAGAACATGTGTACTGAAAACATGGCTTGTGTCCTTCTATTCAGAAGATGCTGTAATTTTCTTCATGCCTTGAATTATTCTCTTTCCATAGCATGGGGTTTCCATAGCTGCTACAAGTATTTCAGCATCACCCTGCCTTCTGTGAAGACATATTTTACATGAGGCCAGTTGGGTTTAGTGCCAGACCTTTTAGGTAGCTTATCAGGACAAGGACAACAAAATCCTGATGGATATGGCTTTCACCCTTCCAGCTATGCTTCCCTTCTGCATACGGCTGTTGTCTCTGACTTCTTTCCCTGAAGCAATTCATACCATGTGCTTGGCCATCCTAGCAGTGTGGGAAAGTTGACATGTCTCCAAGAGTAAGAGAATTTTGGTTTATCACAGAAGTGCCCTCCTGGATCCTGTGTCGGTGCCAGCAACAGCTGTGGAGGGGAGACACAGGTCTGGTGCCAGAGGAGCTATGAAGGGCCACCTCTGGCCCCATGTCTGGGCTGGCAGCACCCCCAGAAGATGTTTGCACCCCAAAACCCTCTTGCCCAGGGCACTTTGTTCAAGGAGAGCTGTGAACACATTTAGTTTTCATTCTCGAGGGAGCCAATTTAGGTTTGCATCCGTTAGTGACGGCCACTCCGCGTAACAGGGCAGGCGCAGCAGCATTGACTGGCATTCGGACGCCACTAATGGCTGCGTGTCTCCTGGGCATGAATCACATGGCGCATTGATAAGGATGGACATTACTCATCAGAATGCCATGGACCCGATGCAGCGCCCGAAAGTGTCATGGTCTATTTTGAAAATGTTATCTCACGCTCGTTTCCTTGTACATCAGGCACTGGGCTCAACAATAGCCCGCTAAAATAGTACATTCGTTTTTTCTAGGAAATATCTGCTACTTGCTGCCTTTCAGCTGGTTGTTTGGGGTTTTTATTTTGTGCATGGCCACCGTTAAAAGGGATTGAATTAAATTCAGGGATTCAATAGGGATTGATTCATTGGCTGGAAGGCAGCCAGCCTCTGAACGTAGAGCTGGCTCACTGTGTCCAGTGGCAAGAGCTTAGTCTGCCCTGCACCCAACCTTCAAGGGGCTTTAACATTTCTGTCCAGCTTTTACTTACAGGATGATGCCACAGTTCTTTTCTCCTCTTATTTCAGATCTTGGTCTTATTGCAGATCTTAGCCATTCAGGTAATGACTGGTATTCATATTAGCACAATATCAGGTTCTAATTAAAAAGTGGCCTGTGTGACTGATTATAGCTTTGCAAATAATATCATAGGATGAGTAAGGAGAAGGAACAGAACCTGCTTTTTTTGACATCCTTCTGGTGAACAATAATGAAGCCTTTGAACAGTCCTGTTACTTTCATTTTATTTATTTCTGTGGATCTAGTTCCAGGTCAAGACTCAGTGCAGCATAATCTGGGCCTTTATGATTTAATATCTTTTGCTGACAAGGAAGCTTTACTGCTCCAGCCTCCAAGTATTTTGAATATTTCCTAGCTTGTCTCTGTCCTGATCTCTTTATCTTCTCTTATAATGTGGCTAGAATTTGGCTGCTAGATCAAACAAAGCTGGATCTATAATTCTGAAGCTTTCTCCTGAGGTCTTGAGGAGGTCACTGATTGTGTATGATGCATCCTCCAAAGACAACCAGTTTTCTTCCATTTTATGTGCCAGTCTTTAAGTGCATAACTACATATGCATTGCAGTCTCATGATCAGTTAGTATTTAGCTCAGAGTTGTGATCATATCTGAATTTATTCTGGCCTTTTTTGCACTCAAGAAAACATTATCAATGCACTAAACATCTCTGTCCATTGGGAAATACTGTTTGTTTTCCGTTGCGTTGGGTAACTGTGAGCCTCACTTAAAAGTGAATCCGGTATGGCCAAGAATGTCGTAGCATTTGGCATGGTCTGTGAGAGAACCACACTCATATGTGTGTGTGTGTAGCCCGTGGGGTGCTTTCTGCAAACGGGGAGGGGTTGGCAGCCCTTCCAAATGCCCCAACTTTTAATTTCTCTTGTTAGATTATTGAGCATGTGTTTACCCGCACATGCACATATGTGAGTTTCAGAGCCACTTGCTCACTCCTCAAATAACACTGTAAGTCCTGAAACACCTGGAGGAATAAAGTGCTAAAGGAAGGGTGAAAGAAACAAGCCCATCTATATTATTCAGGCAGGCTAGAAAGACTCGAGGCATTACAGCTACTTTAATATATTTAGTGCCTCACCACCATTATGTTCATTCATGTCTTGCTTCCAAAGAGTGCTGGTGCAACCCCATAACCAAGGGCGAAAAGCCCACAACCTTCAGGGTTTGCCTGTAGATAAAACTCGAGCTGTCTCTTACCAGAGGTGCAAATGTGGCCCCTCCTGCCCTGTCTCTGTGATGGCACCGTGTGACAAAACCTTTCCTGAAAGGCTCCAGGATGCAGCATGATACGGGAGGATTTACAAATGCCCGGGATCGGACTGGCAGCCAAAGAGGGGAAAGCAGAGCACACCTGAGTGGGCTGGTGGAGTGTGGACAGGACAAACAACAGTTATGCAGAAGGAGAAATACGAGTGTAAGGAGTTGGAACAGAAGACATAATGAGCTTAGACCCTTACATACAAACACAGGCATATACAGGGGCCTTTTAATGTCTACATGAACACTGCTGACAGTTTCACCCACATTTTATCTCACACCTTATGAAGAAGAATTTCCTCAGCTTTTCAAATTCAGATTCTCTGAGAATGATACAATCTTGCAATAAAATGCATTACCATCAAAAAATGTTGTTGGCCAAACCACACGGGAAACATAATTCCATATTAGCATCTGAAACAGCTAAAAAGCTGTAGTCTTAAGAGCTGACCTCAAAAATTATGTGTGGATGTTTGAAGATAAGTGCCAATTCAGTCCTTGCAAGCAGAGAATTTGCAGGAGAAACTCTTGGCTGTGCTCCAGACAGCTCTGTGTGTTTGGGAACCTGACTCTTCTGATGTCTTTAAGTAAAAGTAAATTTCCCTTTCTCTTGCTTCCTTATAGGATGGGGACAAAGCCAAGGAACAGTCTGTTGGAAGCCCTGGCTAAGGTGGGGGGAGTAGAAGTGGGGCTTCTATTTCTATTATTCTGTGGAAATACTACGAATTCAGGTTGAAATATAGTCAATTAAATCAACAGTATTTATCTTTACTCTTCAGATTTCATTTTCTTTTTTCTTTGATCTTTCTCCTCTATTAAATTCCATGATGGGGTGGTGATGGAGGGGAATCATCTATACAAAAAAGCTGAGGGAAGTATTTTTTCACCCACGTTTCTAAACAAGAAGTTTGCTGGTTTAAATCCACTTCATCTTAAACAACGCATTTCTGACCATATTCTTCCTAGGCAGAGGGATCAGCCTCTCAAGGCTGGATTTGGTTCAAAACAGGCATATGAAGGAAAATTGTTCTTTTGTTTTTCCCAGCTGAAGAGAGTTGGTCATTTTTATTGTTCCTTGACACCTTTTCACCCCTGTTTTCACAGATACACCCTGCTTTTTTTCCTCTCCTGCTCTCATTTCACATTCATGCCCACAGCAGAAGCACTCTGCAGGCTGCAGAGTATTCAGACAATGTGGGCAGATTTGATGCTTTCTTAGCCCAAAGAGACATATTCACCCTTGACTGAATCCCATTAGCTTAATGCATTATTCACATTAACTTTTGCTATGCTGTCCTGGGTACTTGACACAGTCCATGACACCAAATTCTATTTCTAGAGCTGTAAATGTAAACCAGTGCTCCTGATGGTCACGTTCCAGTGATATTTGTATAGTTGGACACTACAGACAGAATTGCGTATCTGCTACTGTAAGCCTTTAAATTTTCTAACACAGTAGCTTGCAGGGCCCGAGAATTAAGTTTACTATTAATTTAAGAAAACAAGAAAAATTTAGAATGGGCTGATGAAGGAATTAATATAGTTAATTTTATTCTGTAAGGCAATATATCTGTATAGCTTGTCTATATATATATTTTTTTTTTGCTATTGTAAGCAATACAAAAGCTATGTACTAATTACTTTTGCCATGACTTTGCAGCAGCCATCCTGATCATCACGGGAAGATGGTATCTAGCTCTCAGCTTACAGCCTGCTTTCACTTACAGGCAGAAACCAGTATGTCAGAACTTTTAGTGCTGTAAAACTGTCAGGCTTACGTGAATTGATAAACTGTCACTTGGTTTTGGTGACAGGACAAAGCTGAGCTGCAGAGCAGCAGCTGCCGTGTGCTCTCAGGTGGCAATCCAGCCTTTTTTCTGAGTCTGGTAGCCCTTCCCTGCTGTGTCTCAGTGCCAGTGACCACTGCTGTTTCTTCTCTCTCTAGCCTCTCCCTTCCGCTGGGTTTTCCTGTCCCTGCCACTCGTCTTTGTCTTCAAAATGAGACAATATTTTTCAGAAATGTTAAGCTTCAGCACTGCTGAAGGCAATTGCCAAGCAGGTCTTTAATCAAGGAAGGGAGGGCACAGTGAGATGCAGTGGACAAAGGCTGGAGGTAGATCTTTTCAGAGTAGAAATATGGCATACTTGTAACATTTACAGCCCAGAGACAGAAGCCAGGTATGGGGGAGCAGAGCACCCTAGAGTGCTGCAAGGCTGCATCATAGGTCCGTGTTGGTGGCCCTGAGGTGGGTGCCATGCCCATTTAAGCTGAAGCGTGTTCACTGCCTGTACTGAGTGCCAGTTGTGAGTTGCTGAGTGCTGCCTTGGTTCTGCAGCAGGAAGTGTGTGGGATTTCCCATGTTTTGGCCCTTCCTTCAGTGACAGTCATAGAACCTGCAGTGAAGTGTTCATGTTCCCCAAACCCATGCTTTTGTGCTACGTGCCAGGAGACTCAGGACCTCAGCTCCATCCAAGGTATTAATCCCAAAAGCACAGCATCCCCTGTTGTAAATTCCTTGGAATTTAAACTTGGTATTATTCTTCTTCATCTCAGCACAAGAGTAACTTTTATGAGGAAATATTGGAGCCAAATCCTTTCTAGTTTTTACTAAATAAGCAATATCAAAGAAGAGAAAGTAGGTACCAGGTTGCATAAGCTGGCTGCATAGCAGACGGATGCACTTGTATGACAGTGCTGTATCTCACACACACACATGCTCATCAACAGAGTCATTCCTAACCCATTACAGAATGTGTTTGTATGTCAGCTCTTGTATTTTTAGCATTTATGTTTGCGACACTGATTTTTTGTCCTGCTGTGCAGAGGAGACATTATAAAAGCAGCAGCCTTTTGGGAGTGCAAAAGTATTTCCCTGTCTTCCTTCTCACATGATACTCTGTTTTGAAAATAATAGCAAACAGATATTCCTTACCTCTCAAACCTACAGTTCGGGTTTTACTGCAAACAGGTAACTTACAGGGAACAACGCTAGGACTCCATATACTCCTCCAGACTGCAATTATTTCTTTGTATTTAAAAAATCACCCCCTTGCTGTTTCTCTCCTTCAGGATAATTATTTAATGTAAATGAGTCCTTCTTGCACAGACACTGCCTCTCTTTCTCAGGCTTTTCATCTTTGCCAGGGCTGATTAAAAAGCCTGTCTATGACTGAGAGCTCAGCTCATGTTTGCGAATAAAACTGAAATCTAATGTTGCAATTGCAGCGGCATAAAGGGCTTCTTTGTGCTCCTCCGCACATGTCTGAATGCCAAAACCTGGCTGCCCTGGAGGCTCACCCCCTCGTGGGTCAGGAGGCCAGGATGTGCCCTTCTCCTGTGGTGGACACACTGTCTCTGCTGGGCACCAGCCCTACCCCACGGCACCGAGAGGGAAACCCGGTTCAGCCTGTAGCATCCGCCTGGGCTGACCGACATGTCTCTTATCTACTTTTCCCACTTAAACCAGAGGCTGGAGGAGCTGTTACCTGCTTAATTGTAAGGTTTGGTTAATTTGTTTTTCTTGTCTTGATAGCAGATTGGTGTTACAAGGGAAATCAGAAATCTACCCTCAGGCAGCATTCTGTAGACATAGTGTTCAGTTTAAGGACATTTAAAACACAGATTGTGTAGGAGAGAAGGTTAAATAGCAGAGCATTTAACCATCCTTATCCACCCACCATGTTTTCTCCTGTGCATTATCCCTACTCCCGTGGCACTTTTGGGTAGGCAAGGAACTTTCTGATTCCCACCCTCCTTCCATGGGTCCATCGAGCTTCCTGTAGATTGCACCAGTATTGACAGGAGCTTGTGAGACCTGGTTCCCTGGCTTGATTCAATCTCTTTTTGGAAGCTCTCCCTGTGGGATTATGCCCCTGTGGACTCAGATCCCCAAGACTGTGGGTGAGGAAGGGATGTAAGGGAGGGTGAAGGAATGAGGATTCCTCTGAACCAAGATCTCCCAGATTTGGAGACTAACCCTCCATGCCATTGTACTTCAGGTAGTTCATCACAGAGTAGTTGGACACCAGACTGGTGTGTCAGTAAGGACCTTTGTACTACTTTCACATGGAGAGTGTCCTGGTGATGCCAATAGGAGAAGGCTGGACCATAGCGATAGTATAAGACCCAGAGTGACAGAAATGCAGAGGCAGAAATACTTAAAGGGATGTTACCTATGACTCAACTGGAGCCAAGACTAGGTTCATGTTTTGGGATGTTTTGTTTAAAGTGGGACTGTAGTATTAATAGGTGACTTGTCTCATTCACCCTGATGTCCTCATCACGTACCAAGTTTCCTGCGGACACTGTGAATTGTTGTTTGTATAAACACATGTAACAGCGTACGTCAATCTCATGTGGGAAAGTAGTCCTGTAAAAAAAGAGGAACAAAAGAACACTATTTCCATTTCTCGATGCTCAGACAACAGTTGCTATGAAGGGACTTCCACTATCAGATTTCACAGGCAAAAAACCCCCAAAAGAAGATAAGAGCTTTTCCTTTTTTTTGCCAGAATTCCTTGTCACAAAACTTTCTTACTAGGAAATGGAGAGATTTTAACTGTCCTGTGCCAGAAGAGGGTCTCTGAGGGAGGCTGTAACTGGAGATCTCTTCTGTGAACAAACGGATGCATTCGGGAAACCTGAGCTGTCCTTATGTTGAGGCACTTTTACCACGGAGATGAAATTTCTGAACTTACTGAATTTATTATGGGCATACACGTGTAATTCAGTAAGCATTTGAACAGAAATTAATTATGCAGGGATCATTTGTAATTCAGTTAATTTTTGGAAGTCTCTTACATTTTACGTATCCTGTACTCTGGATAAACTTTAATTCAAGTTAATGAAGGTGAAACTACCGTAATTACTTCAAATTGGGCCACAGGTATTATTAATTAGTTGGTATGATTGCTCAGATTCCAAGGCCTTTAAGGACTATGGAATTTGGAAAGGGCTTTAGCAAAATTTAGCCATGTCTTAAGTGCATAAAGAATAAGGAACACTCCTTGTAATTTTGGTAGGAATATTTTCTCAAATTGGGGTTTAGGCAGACAAACAAACAGGAACCTCTTTAGTACCACTGTATCATCATCAGCTGAGAAGTGCAGTCTTCAAAGCCCTTGCTAAAATGCTAATTGATCTTAGAGGTGCCTATAATTACAAGGTCCTCAATGGAGTGCCTGCATGGATGTGTGCCAGCAGTGGCATGTCTCCAGCCAACTGGACCCAAGCCAGCTCTGACCCATGACCTGCCCAGCCGTACTAGCACAATCCTGTGTTGGAGCTACTGGTGCTTCTCATGTCCCTGTGTAAAAACAGCTGATGTTGGTCCCTGGAGGGGTTGCGGTGAAGAGCTGCCCACTGCTGGGCCATGGTCTTGCTGAGGAGTCCAGCTTGTACTGTCCTAGGTACTTCTCCACTTACATATTCATTAATGATCCTGCTTGCTGATTAGGCTTATGACATTGCCTGGTGAAATGGGCATCTTCAATTTATGGAAATACATTAGTCTTTCTGTAAAACTTACTGTGCCCATTAAATTATCCTTGGAGATCTCAGCTGTATTCTACTTCATTAATGAGTATCTGTGACATTCAGTTGACTCCTGACTGTCAAGGTGTAGGTTGCACAATGCAAAAATAGGTGGAGACCTATTTGAGATCTGCTTTTTATTAATGTTCTTTAAGAATTTCATAAAACGTGAATGTCTAATGAACATCCCTGTCCGAAAGCAAATTCGCCGAGTATTTGGGGAAGAGAAGACGAAGAAGACATAACAGCAAAAATGATTTCAGCTGCCTAGCCTGAGTGAAACACTGAATGCTTTAAAACACTTTGTGTTTAATTATCTGTCTGGCTTTTAATCTCTTTTCAGGAGATGACTGAAATTGTAGCACACCAGCAGATAGGGATTAACTAATTCTGTATGCAGAAGAGAGCGTCACCTTCTCGCAACTTAAGCTGTCATGCTGTGAACAGTCAGGGTCCAATTTCTCAAGCTGGTATACAAGTCAATATGCACATATGCTATTGAGTGAGTTTCCAAAGCACCTTGGTAGGCTCGCTGTCAAAATCTTTCTGTATTCAGGAGGAGAAAAATCATATGTTTGTAAAAGGACTTGCGTATCTGTGACTGTCTTCGCAAGGGAGCTGTCTTCTTTATGGTCTATACATGGTAATTTTCACTTTACATAATCAAGTTATTTTCTTGCTTTGTTTCTGCCTTGTTTCATCACCTTTCCAGACCCATCTGCCCAGCACTCTTGGTTCACAGGAAGGGATGGGAAGGAGTGTTTTCCCCAGGGTCTATGAATATTCTAGCTCCAAGGCCAAAAGCTAGAGGTTACCACATCTTTTGACATTGCTTTCTAAGGCAGCATTTTTATTAGTCATTTGGTTATACACTTGATTTCCATAGATGTTCTTTTATTAGCAAATAGACAAAATATGTAGTAGAAACATTGCTGAAAAATTGCTAATTTTGTTAATTTATCTTCCCCTTTGTCTTTCTAACGTATTTTAAATCACCCTGGGTTCAACAAGACTGCTAATGTGCTCTCTGTTTACAGGTAAAATGGAGACATGGCCTTCCATGCCCCATGGGACAACACATTCACCCTCAGAAAGGGGTTGTCATTGTGGCTCAGCAGCTCATGGGATGCTACATAAGCAAAAGCAGCAATAGCCATCCCTTGCCTTTTAGCATCTTCACAAGTAGTTATATGTTGTCTGCTTAGGATCCCATTTTGAGGTGCTAAACTCTTCTCCTAGGTTATGTGTGAGCATTTGCTCTTAACCTTACTCTGTGGACTCCTCCTGTAGAGCTGGGCATTTCCTTGCTAGGCACAGAAATACAACATTTAAGTCTTTGAGAGCCTGGCGGGAGTCTTAGTAACAATGAAATTGCATGGAAAAATCCCACAAGGCTTTTCCATAGCTTTAGGTCCTTAATTGCCTAGCTACAGCTTTTCCTCAGGCACAAGGACAGCTTCGTGTATCTTCTCCAAGCTCAGTGGCACAAGTACTAAATGCAATGCAGCTTCCTAAGTCTAGAAGAGTTAGAGTATTTCATGCTGATTTTTTATCTATGGAGGCTGGGACTTGGCAAACAGGATAGCTGGTGTATATATACATATATAGGGTGTGCTTTGGCAATCCTCCTTATTCATCATCTTTTCTTGCTACTTGGAAATATTTATGACTCATATTAGTTAGATCCATGAAAAATAACATATGCATTCCTTACTGTGAGTTTTTCAAGGGCTGCTTTTTTCTGTCCATTACAATTAACTTTTTATGTTTGGTTGACTGTTCCTATAAAAATAGATCTGAGACACAGCTGATCAGATGAAAGCTGTTGTAAACGATCCCGTTTGATTAATTAGTTAGCCATTTCCTAGCAGTATTTTTAATCTTACATAGTCAGTGGCAGAACAAATTGTGGTGTAACTTAATATGTGTAATTATATTCTGCATAGATTGTGTTTCTTCAAACAGGCTCCTATTCAAAAACAAAGGCATGTCATAATTGATCAGGTTTTAATCCTTCTACACTGTGGCCTTGTAAATAGACTGTTAGTATACATTTATTGCAACATCTGAGAGTGCTTCACAAAATCAATTTTAATATTAATTATTTAGGTGGCTCACTAGAAGGAAATCTTCAGGGGGTGATGAATAATATTAATGCAGTCATCAGTTCTGATCAATTCCTTCTCAGCTGACAAAAATGAACTTTAATTGCTAGTAGCCCCAGGCAAAATGTTCCCAAAGCAGTTAATTTGAGCTGAGCACTCAGTGATGGATGTTTAGCAGTGGTACGAATGTGGCTTCATTTTGTGCTGGTGTAGCTCGAGAGAGTAAAATGGAAGGTTTTTACGGATGCTATTGTACCTCCTGAAGAGGTGGCAGCTCTACTGGGTTCAAAGGATCTTTGACTTATACATTCTCTTCCTTTCCCAAACCTGAGCTGTGTAAATGCTTTCATAACAGTATGTGCCTCTGTCACTTTCTAGTTCCCCATTACTGCCCAGTGCAACTCCTGCGCAGAGATGAGACCTTTTGGTTCTTCGTCCTTCCTGAGCCCTATGCTGGCATCTCAAATAACAAGGAAGCTATAGAAATGTCTCTGTTCTGTCTTCCCGTCCTAAGGGCTCCCTTCAGACAAACTGCAGAGAATTATACAGGCCAGCAAGTTTTCTTCATGAAGCCTGGGTGATGAGAAAGCAGGAGCATGTTACTCTTTTCCTCTGGGGCAAGGTTAGCATTTACAGTGGAGGATGCCATTTACTCATGAAGAGAGTGCAGAACAGATCAGCCTTTAATAAAGACTGATGTGTAGGAGGGAGCTCTCGGCAGGGCAGATCTATCTGAAAATAGGCTTGTGTCCCTCCCCAGCTAGCTTCAGGTGCAAAAAGCCAGTCTGCTGCTTCTCTGCAGGTACCGTTTGTTGAACAGGGACCCTCCCACCTGGACCCCAGCCTATGCAAAGGATGAGCCTTTCTGGGATTTGGATCTGGCTCCACAATGCCAAATTCAGACTTTGCTCTGCTTTCCCACTCTTAATTTCATAGCCTTGCAGACAGGATTCCCCAAAGTATACTTCCTATCAAGAAAGGAAACATCCCCTCATTCAATGTCTTTACTGCAAAGATTGTGACGCCTCTCCCAGTCTGGATGAGGATTTACCAGGGGAAGCAGGTGAGGGAGCTGAAAAATGACAGCTGTTACTCCTCACTCCTGTTAGCAACCCCAGTGCTAATTGGCATCCCTGCCTTTGCTGGTGGGTCATGCAAGGTGTGCCCCAAGAACAGAAGCATCTGCTTCTGTTCCAGGCAACAGGGTCTGCAGCACAGGAGAACATGGTAATAATTTATGTGCATATAAATGAAATGATGCATTTAAAAATCTACCAAAATAAGTGGACTTTTTTTTTTCTCCTTCTTCTTCAGAAAAATGTATTGTAGATCAAAGCTTAATTAATTTGGGAAATCCTGTGGCTTGCATGTGTAGACTCATTTTGATGATCTTATTATTCCCTTCTGGCCATATAATCTATGAGTGAGTTTTTCTGCAATATGCTCCCCTTTCTTGATTATGCAGCTCTTTCAGAAAAGTCCTATTATTTTTTCCATGTAAATAGGACTGGAGGAAGATGGCTTTTGATTTATACACAAATCAATACTCCCTTCTGATTGAACTCAGTGCTGCGCTGCTGTAATTATATTCATGGGTTTTGTGTAGGTGTAAGACAGGAAGCAATTATCAGCCACAGCCATGAACGATTATAAAAGACATCTCACTTTTCTTTGGAACCATAACATTAACGACATTCTCTTTCTAACGTCAGCCCCTCTTCCACATGACTTCTGCTAACTGCACTGTTGTTCAGCTGAGGAAAATGTGATAGCGGATAGCTGTGATTAAATAACATCTGCATGAATTTAGGGTGCTGCAGGGTTTGGAGTTTTGCCTTACTGAAAAACCCAATGGTTTTAATTTGGATCAAAACAGGTGATGGGTTTTGATTCAAGCATATTTTTTCTATTTAGCTGAAAGTTAACCATGTCTGTAACTCATTCCTTAGTGATTCTCTGCAATGGCAGGTGTTGCAGGAGCATGTCATCAAGGCAGTTTAACTGGGAAAAGACGGTAAAATAAATCCGTAGATAAGAATGGTCTGAATCATTTTAATCACCAATGCTCAGTCACCAGTGGGCTCCGGAGGGGTATCATAGTGACAGAAGCATTGCTACTGTCACCTAAACACTAATATGTGATGTCTGACATTGAAATGTATCAGTCACCAGGAAGCAATTGTGTGTGCCCAGCTGAACTCTTAACTTTGTCCCCAAGGTTTATCCACCAGCAAGTGTTATCCCTATCTCTGCTAAGTCACAACTATTTACCTAACAAAGGCTATACAGAGTAGTTATTCCCTGTAAGGGAGGTGAGGCACTGGCACAGGTTGCCCAGGGGACCTGTGGCTGCCCCATCCCTGGCAGTGTTCAAGGCCAGATTGGACGGGGCTTGGAGCAACCTGGTCTAGCAGAAGGGGTCCCTGCCCATGGCAGGGGGTTGGAACTGGATGAGCTTTAAGGTCCCTTCCAACCCAAACCATCTGTAATTCTATGATACTATGATGACTAGCAAAGCCCAGCTTGAGGACTAGGAAAGATGGTGGTGCATGCTGAAAGGGCAAGGAGCCACCACGGGAACTTTGGGGGAGCATTGTTCCCTTTCAGCTCCTGCCTGGAAAACAGGAGGAGGGAAAACTTGGGTTAGGTGGCTGGGAGGCATCAGCCCTCAAGCTGCAGAGGGTTTGTACGTGCTTCAGGGAGCTTTCTGTAGTGGCAGTCAGACTCACTGCTGACTTGAGCCCTGGTGTAAATCAGGCCAGCTTACTGGTCACAGCCTCAGACTTGCACCAGGCCAGGGGAGAAAATACCTTAGGTATCAGTGAGAGATCCTGTTGGGTATAGGGGCTCTCAGAGTTCACTGAACTGATTTGCCCCTTCTCTTGTTTTGTAAGGTGCTTTTACACTGAAATTTTATCACAGACTTTGTATCACATCACACTTATTATATCATAGACTGAAGAGCTTCTATTTATGGCTGGCTGCTGCTTCCACCTCTTTAGAGGGCCACTTCCAACTAGCTTTAAAGCTGATGTTACTGAAGTGGGATTTTTTTCTTAATGATAGTAATTAACCTCTGAATTGCCAACTTCACCCTTGCTTATTCCTTTCTGTAAACGCATTTTTGTGCATAGAAATGGTGTAGAAAATGTGGACCTGCTAGTCCATGCATTTGTACTTACTGCATAGCTCATTTAGGGTATAAAGCTAGGTATATGCTTGTCCTAAGGGCACATTAACTTTTTCCCACTTGAGCTGAGATTTTTGCATTATAATCCCAACTCCACATTTAGGTGTCAAAGCAGATTGTCAAAATCTTTATTATAATAATAACAACTGCAACGTTCACAGATTGAAAAGCCAATAATTGACTTAGGGCTTAAATAAAGGCTCAGAAGGTTAACTTCTCTCCTTTTTATGAATGGCTGGGAAGACTGATCTCTGTAGCAGGTACTTTAATGTCTTCTGCAGAGGTCCTATATATGTCTCTGAACCTAAGGGACAGATCTAACTTAACCTAAAGTCAGTGAGTGGCAGCCTGAGCCTCAGAGGTCACCAGTACTGCAGCTGCTCACTGGAGTGCCCCATGATATAAGCATGTTCAGTTCAGATGTGTACATGTGCATGTGCTGACATTGGCTGTTAAATTTTACAAAACACAAGATACGAAGCATATGCTGAGGATGTGGCTTGGTGCTGGCAGAGATGACTACATCTGACACCTAAGATAACATAAAGCTCATTCAAATAAAGTTAACAAGCTGAATCGTTTTGCGGAAAGACAAATGAATATGGTGAGTTTGTGTTGACTTGGTGCTCAGCATCTCGCATGCAGACCAGGAATGCTGTCAGTGTGCCATGAAGCCAAGACCAGAGTGACTGTGATCTGCAGCATTCCTAAACCCCAGAAAAGCTGAGTTGGTCTTGGGGACATTGAGCCACGGCCAGAGAGGAGGAGGAACCCCTTGGTCTTCCAGCAAGGATCAGCACTGCCAAGATAAATAAAATACAGCTGAATCCAGATCAGTCAGGCTGTCACTGTAACAAAACTCCTTGGGTCTATGCTGCTTTCACTTGGTCTGAGTGCAGCAGAGGCCATGCCTGGGAACTGCTGTGAGCAAATGCTGAGGGACTCTTCGAATAGCCGTGGATTCCAAAATAATCAGTGTCTTTTTTTTCACTACAGAGCAGGCAGCAACATTAAGAAAATAAATAAATACAGCAGAAGGTAAGATGCTGTTCTGCGAGAGCTAATTCCCCCTCACCCCTCCTTCAGCTAGCTGGGCTGTTTGCCTTCTTGTATTTCGGATTTACGCTGCTGGTGGGAATGTACATTCCTCATAATTTCAAACAGCTGGATTCCATATCTGAGAGCTCAGGCTCCCAAAGTTCAATCCAGATTTAGGCAAAATTTACATAAACATCAACACAAATATATAAATAAATACAATGGCTTTGAAGCACACCCCATCGCTTCCCATCTCTTCTCATTGGAGGGACTTGCATTGCTCTTGGGTGTCTGGGTATCCCCAGATCAACCACTGAAAAGCCAGAAAGGCTTGAATGCTGCACTGTTTGATTTCTGGGAAGGATCCCAACAGCTGGACTCTCCTCTGCAGGATACCGTGTGTGGCTTTGGAAAGAGCCCCTGGCATTAGGATCCAAAGGGGGCCGGGCAGGGCTGTGTGGGTGTGAGATGCATATGCACAAACACAGAGGGATGTATCAGCTTGTGAGTGCACAGCCTAATAACCGGGGGTTTGCTGGTGGGTTTTTCCTTCTATCTTTTGGGAAAGGGGAGGGGAAAGGACATATTTCTTCCCCTCACCCTTAGTTCATGCCTTTCGTCATTCACTGCAATCTCGAGCTTCCTGTATTTGGGTAAATAATGTTATCATCTGTTTCCAGAAATGGTCTGGGACAAATTCTTCTTGGAAGTCCTTCCCACGCAGTCATATTTTAGTGTCCTTTATTTCCCAGGCAGGCAGCAAGACCTCATGGTTAGGCTATATCAGTTTCCCCTCCCCACCCATCAGCTGCCTACTGCACTGAGATAGGACCACCTAATGTGATGTGTTGTAACTGTGGAATAATCATCAGCAGTGTTTTCCATGCCACGGTTAGGAGGACATGGGTTTTCACTGACAAAGCAGGCTTTGAAAATAGAAAACAACAGCTAAAATAAAGGTTTTTGAACTAACAGCATCAAAAGCAAAGCAAAGTTAGCATAAAAGGCCTCAGAATCTGCTTTAAGTTGTCCCCCTACAATACACAGACAGTCACTCATATAGCAAGAGCCTGACAAGTTTACGTGCCACCGCATGAGAAACCATAACGCACTGGAGATGTTTTGCTGCAAGGAGAGGGCAAGCCTCCTCCCATCCATCTAAACACAGGTGTCTTGCAGGGGCCTGGCTGGCCAGAGGAAGAGCCTAAACCCCAGCCTGAAGGGTGTAAGCATGGTAAGGAGGATTGCTGTGGGTCGAACAGATGATTCACCTGACCTCAACCTGCAGTCACTGCCCTGGGGTGCAAGGCTGACTGCCTCCTCTGGGCAGACCATGGCACAAGGCTTGGAGACACCTCACCTACTCTTGCATTACAAAAATAGGCATCGGCTCTGTCCAGGGCAAGTGTGGAACCGGCTCATAGCAGAGGCCAAAGAGCAGCTTCTCCTCATGGTTGTCAAAATGGGCCACCAGTCCATGGGTCGTTGGCCCCTCTCCCACTTCCTGCTGCTGGGCTCTGGCCACCCTGACAGGCATCATGCTCACCTCTTCATACTCACCAGTTCCTCTCCACACAGCTGGTCGTAACGGTGCCTGGGAGGCTGTTTGTGCTGTTCCAATAGTAGTAATTTTCCCTTGAGGAGTTGTTAAGTGAGTCACTGGAGGGAAAGCAAACGTGCTGCTGTGTGTCTGAGCCAGATGTGTCATAGCATCATAGAACCGCTTAGGTTGGAAAAGACCCTTAAGATCATGGAGTCCAATCATTAAACCAGCACTAAACCAGCACCAAGTCCACCACTAAACCATGTCCCTCAGTGCCACATCTACGTATCTTTTAAACACCTCCAGGGATGCTGACTCAACTGCTTCCCTGGGCAGCCTGTTCCAGGGCTTGACAACACTTTTGGAGTAGATATGTTTCTCAATATCCAATCTAAACTCCTCCTGGCACAATTCTGAGGCCATTTCCTCTCATCACTTATTACGTGGGAGAAGAGACTGACACACACCTCACTACAACCTCCTTTCAGACACTTGCAGAGAGTTATAAGGTCCCCCCATGAGCCCCCTTTTCTCCACGCTAAATACCCCCAGTTCCTTCAGCCACTCCCCATCAGACTTGTTCTCTAGACCCTTCACCAGCTTCATTGCCCTTCTCTGGACCCGCTCCAGCACCTCAATGTCTGTCTTGTAGTGAAGGGCCCAGAACTGAACACAGCATTTGAGGTGTGTCATTCAGATGACTTGAAACCAGGGACAGTTAGCTTGCATGGCAAGATGTAAGTCTTACCATTCCAGTGTTCTCCCATTTGATCAAAGCAGAAAAGCTCTGCAATGCAAGTGTGAGGTGCTTAAATATTTCAGCTTAACTAGTTTAATTATCTATTAATTAGGCCATGGGGAGGTCCAAGAACAAGTAAAGAATTAAAAATATTTTTCTCCAATTTTTTGTGCTGGGTGTTGCTTTCTTATCATAGCCATGAGAAGGACACCTGCTAAAGGCTTTGGCTTTGTAATGATGACTAACAGATGTTGGCCATGGATGAGCAAAGCTCCCTGTTTGAGAATGCAAGGCAGGGCCAGGAGATCGCACGCTTCACGCTCATCCTCCTTTGGAAGTCATGAAGAATTGTGTATGGAGAGCTGGCCTTAGTTGTTTTGGCCACAATCATCTATGGAAGCTTCTATTAACAGTGAATGCTATAACAGGTCGTTAATGACTGTAATTATCATAATTAACAAGATTACAGGTGATCTTAAGCTCTGTGTCCACACAAATTGCAGGTACATAGGGAATAGCTGAAATACTTAGATTGATGAGCACAGCACTCTTTAGAAGTGTCAGGATGTGGGCCAGCACAGCAGAGAGAAGGAGAAAAAGCCTTCAAGACATGAGCAATATTATTGAAAAAAAATCTGGTTTTGGTTAGTTTTTGCTAAAAACTCCCCAACCCTAAAAAAGCAGTGGAGAAACTGGTGAGCTGATGCTGTGCGTGTGGGTTAGGAGGGATCCTCAAGCTAGTTTTGCTTCAGGATTTTACTTTATCAGCTTCTCTGCCGTACAAGGACGTTTCGTAGTCAGCAAGGTAGAAGAGGAAGTCAGCAAGGAAGGCTTAGAGAAGAGACATCTCTGCCAACTTGAATCTGCTTTTGATGAGGATCATACCTCAGTTGGTTGTGTTTCAGATCTCCAATAAAAGCGTCCCGCTGGTCTCATTGGGTGAAGCAGCTATGCCCTCCCAAGGTGTTTCAGCCACAAGCTGTGCAAGATGTGTGGGAATAAGTATGAACGAAAGTTGCTTGTCCTTATTTCCTCTCTTTCCTGCCTGTCTGTAATTTTGATTGGATGGCAGTGCTCAGAGAAAGCAACAGCCTCTGTGAGGGATGGTAAGTTTCCGAATAGGGCATAAAACCAGCTGATATTTTAAGACAGATGATTAAAATAGACATCTGCAGGGCTCGAAGAGTACAGCTGCTTAATGCAGCTTTGAGAGTTGAATCAGCAGATTCAGGTACAGACGCTGTCCTAATGCATTTCAACTCTCCATGTTATTTTGATGCACACATGGTAATATGTATTGAGATGGGGTACCGGGGCTCACATAAAATATGCTGTTGATCAGAGGATACCTGGTGCTTCTTTCGGATATAGATCATGGAGTCAGGCATCTGGTATCATGCGCCAGGGGTCTGTCATGCTTTATTTTCACATGTCAGAGGAGCTAAAGATGTGTGTTGGATTCCAGAGTGCCCTCCAGCTCCCTGTGAAGGAGACACCTCGCCTGCCAGAGTGGAAGAGTCTGAATCCTGCCAAACTATATTTTTCAAGAGAGGAGTAATGCAAAGTTTTGAAAGCAAATGGGAAATGTTAAGGTGCAGAAGCATGTGAGGGGGTGTTGTTAGCCAGGAGGGGTCCTTTCATATTTGGAGATTTTTGTACCATGAAAAAAGAGCACACTCCTCAGTAGTATCCACAGATGTATCTGCAGAAAGCCATATCCCATGGATTTTCTCATGTCTCTTGACAGAAGAGAGGATAATTATTTCTCATATCTTCAGAGAGCTGCAGTGGGTTTGTATTGGGAGTTCCCTAGGAGCACCTGTGTTGGGGATATGGTGTTACACTGCACAGAAGCACTGTGCCTCCAGTCCTTTTAAAACCAGCTCTTTGTTCAGCCCTGTCTGGTTGTGGAGGCAGGTGAAAGGGGGACTTACTTAATACAATGTAATGTGAATTCCTAACTCTATGCTTTGCATCCTTATCAAAGTCAGCATGAAGACTGCCTCCTGTGTCCATCATGTGTGAGGAAGTCCCTCCATTTGTAAAATGCTAAATTAGGTTCCCTTAAAGAACCATCTTGATAAGCTGGCTCAAATAAGCCATGTGTGTGCTTTGTAAGCCATGCGTATTAGCCTTCCTTTTAAAGTGGAGCTGAGTCCCTGGGGTTGGTCCTATCTGAAACAGGTGGTTATTCAATACACTGGAAAGTGATTGTCCCATAGTTAAAGTAATTTCAGGGTGTATGGTTACTGACCTGTGCCTGGACACTTGACTGTGGAACTGCCTGCCTGCAGGTTGGTTGAATAATTGGAGCTGCCTCTCCATGCTGGAGCATGCAAACCTGCCTGCTGTCTAGGGCAGCAGTAATTCGTGCTGTCCCACTGCATTACATCTGGGCAAATCCTTCCTAACTGGATTCTGTCAAGCAAGGCCCTTTCTGCATTGTCCCCTATCCCTTTTGCTTCAGCTCTCTCCAGAGGTTGGCTAAATAGTAATTTGTTTCTTTAATAAAGAAAGATGGTGTGAACTGCTGTTGGTGATAGTAGAGCAGCTCCAGGATCATTCACAGAACAGGTAGAGATGGCTGCAACTCCTATGGACACATGATCTGATTTTTAACCACGCACCATGGGTTCTGCTCACAGTGTGGCCACAACAGCAGGGATTTTGAAGCCTTCCTGGGAGAGGGGAGAAAAATCCATGCAGCTATGGTCACCAACAAGTCCCTGGCTAGGTAGTCTGAAGCTAAGCCCAGTATGCCTGTTCACAAAAAATGTCTTTTGTTTCCCCAAGGGCACCACAATTCCTTGCCAACACTTTGGGTGTATCCTGGCCTCTCTTTAATCTTCAGGCATGCTAAAGATCTGTGGAAATTGGGAGTTTCCTCCTAAAAAGTCTGGACTTCACAAAGGGGCTCTCTGATGTCAACAGCTGTATCTGCTCTGGTTTGGAGACCCCTGCCCCACTGGTGGCTGCTCTCGCGGCTTGTTGACTCTTGGATGCAACACTTTTGGCAGGGGCATTGGCCCCTTGTGGGTAGGGGTGCAGCAGCAGGAGCAGGGTGGGTATGCACCTGGCGGCTTGAGCTCAGCAGAAGCACGTCCACGCACAAGGCAGACCTGGGAGATGTGCCACTACAGACATTTTCCTTGCGCGATCTGGCTTTCTGTGCCATGGGCTAAAGGCAACCTCTTCTCATCTATCTGTCACCTTTTGAAGGTTACTATGCAATATTCTGTCTTGGGCATTCATTTTCACTGCCTTATTTTTGAACTCTTACTCTTTTCTCTTTAGAAACAGGCCTTCCATTAGAGCTTCGGTGTCGTGGTTTAAGCCCAGCCGGCAACTTGGAACCACACAGCCGCTCGCTCACTCCCCCCCTTTTCCTTCCTCCCCCCGCTCCCGGAGGGATGGGGAGGAGAATCGAAGGAATGTAACTCCCATGGGTTGGGATAACAGTACTCCAGTAACTAAGGTATAATACAAACCAATCCTGATACCAATAATAATAAGAGGAATAACAAGGGAAAAGGACACAACCGCTCACCACCCGCCGACCGATACCCAGCCCAACCCGAGCAGCGATCTGGGCCTTCCGGGTAACTCCCCCCAGTTTCTATACTGGGCATGACGTGCTGTGGTATGGAATACCCCTTTGGCCAGTTTGGGTCAGGTGTCCTGCCTCTGCTTCCTCCTGGCTTCCCCTCCTCTCTGGCAAAGCATGAGACTGAGAAAGTCCTTGGTCAGAGTAAACATTACTTAGCAACAACTAAAAACATCGGTGTTATCAGCATTGTTCCCAGACTGAAAGTCAAAAACACAGCACTGCACCAGCTACTAAGAAGGAGAAAAAATGACTGCTGTAGCTGAACCCAGGACATTCGGCCACGAGGGCTTGAAGGCACTGCTGAATTTTGCCATAACAAATTCCTGCTTTTCCCCCCACTCCTTTTTTACTTCGGATTGCTTGCCTTTACCCCAGTGAGTATTAGCTACAGATCTTACTATAATTGTGCCTATGTCTGTAAACAATTTTGAACAAAGGGGAATGCTATCCACTGTTGCAGTTTTATAAGAACATGCATTTCTAAATATTTACTAAATTAGCAAACTAGCCAAAAAAGAAAAAAGTCCCCAGGAGAGACAGACTGGCAATGATATCAGCTAATGCTAGATGTTTTGCTGGAGCAAATGCACTCAAGTGTCCTTGGGGATAAATTAGTACATGCAACAGTATCTGACAAATGCAGCACTGACATCAGAGGTACCCCAGTTTATATCAACTACTGCCCAAAACACCAACTCAGGGACAGAGCTGGGATCATTCTCCTGAAGAAATGCCTGGTAAAGCCTTCTTGCAAGGTAGCTGCAGAACACTCTACGAATGATAACTGAAGTTAGTTCAGGCCTCCAAAAGGCATTGATTTATTCACCCTACTTTGCAGAGGGTAGGCTGGTAGCTGCTTGGTGTTGTTGAGCCAGAAAGACAAAGGAAGCTGCAGGGAGGTTGCCCAGCCCTGCTGATAGTGCCCTGCAGTAACCATCAGATCAGTTTCCTTTCTCTGAAATCCTTACATTTTCCTAACTTACTACCTTATACACAGGAGCTTTTGTGTAAAAATGAAAAGGGACTGAGCTTGCAATAACTGAAATCAAGGTGGGAAAAGAAAAGCCCAGGAGAAGTGAAAAATGAAATAATGATAAATCAAATCTGTAACAAAAGTCAGTTTTATAGCAGTCCAAAGGGAGACACAGCTACATGATTTGACCAAGGTGATGCAATTCATCAGCAGCATGGATGGAAACTCCAGTGAAAACCTAATGGTACCCACACATGTCCTATCCCCTCCCTCCCTTCGCCATGATTCCCCAGAGGGAAAGTCCATCCTGCCCTCATGCCAGGGTTGCACAGTGGAAGCCGTGGCTATGGGCTATGGCTCATGGTGGGAATTAGCTGCTCCTGGTTATTTCTTGGTTTCCATTTTACTGTTGCATTGTGTCAGGGGAGGAAGGAGCTCACTCCTTCCTTCTGTCTGATTTAGAAGAGTTCTGATCTTGGGCCGTATTGCTTGAGAAAGAAAGAAAAAATCCAGTGGGAACTTTTGGACCCTGAAGTGAACTCATGCCTGGCCAGTCCCGGCAGTGGGTGATGATATCCGGTTTGTAATAACAGCATTACATGGCATTGCAATGTACTGGGAAAAATCTGACTGTGATCTGCTACTTACAGATTGTCCAACATCAACAGTTATTCTGCCCCCATTGCCTCTATTCAGTTGCAGTTATTGCTATATATATTTAAAAATAATCCAGGAGCACAATCCTGCTTTGCTGGAGTCCCGAGAGCTGTAGGAATAACAGCCATGTTTCCTGAAACTCTGTGGATATCTGGGGGGAAACTGGTTTGTGTCAGGATCCTGTGATATATTGAACTGTGAAATTTTGCAGAGTGACTCCACCTTTGATCCTTGGAGACATCTTGCACCCTGACTCCTGCCCCTCTCTGGTGCTAGACTGCCTAGGGATTGCAAGACTTGGTTCCTTAACTTCATGGGTAAGGTCTGGTGGCTTTGTAGATTGCTTGGGCAGTGACCTTGGTGAAGTGTTGGTTTAGTAGCAAAGGTGGAGGGATGTTTTCACAGCACAGTCGTTAGCAACACAACTCAATCAAGGTCTACAATGGCCATCTGTACAGGGAAGGGATATTTAATTTCCTTGTTTACCATCTTTTTCCATCTTGTCTGGTGTCTGTGGTTTTCACCATAGTTATGCTTGGGAAATACAGGAAAATATAGCTATGTGGTTCATCTGGGTTAAGATAATCCTTTGAGAAACCACCACTGAAAAGTCAGACACAGTCATGGTGGCTGCCTTCTCAGTCCAGGCTAGGTTAGTCAGTCCTCACCCTCCCCCAGCACATCTGAAGCCCACAGAGACAACCCCTGCATCTCTGATACTCATTCTGCTTCTGAACAGTCATTCCCATGTCAGTGAAGTTAATCCTGAAATTATGCTCCTAAGCACTTCCGGTATTCCCCTCTTGGCTTTATTATTTCTTTCTTTTCCAGGAGCTGAGTTTATTCAGTGACCTAAAATGAACTGTACCTATGGTATTATCTCACTGTCTAATCAACAGTAACCAGCACTGCAACATCCTGACAGAGTCTTCTGCTGAGAGAGCCTCTGCTCTTGCGCAGTCTGAGTCGCAGCTCTTTTCTTCAGAGAGAAAGTGCGAGGCTGCCAGCAGAACCCAGTTTCAAAGCAGAGGTGCCAGAAGATAGGGTGCTATGGGGAGGAAAATAAAATACTGCTTGCCTCTGCCTTTGCACAGCTGCTGTTTTCTAGGATGTGTTGACTTAGGAAAGTCTTTCTTTGTGTAGTCCTCTTTCAGATGTTGCTTAAGTGCAAATATGGGCTGCTAGTTCAAATTTAGTAACAATCAGGATTGATGGAAAATCTCATACTAGGATGCAACAAAGAAATTCAATTACATACATACACTTGATTTCTATGCTAATAAGACTTACAGTAGTGCTAAAGAAACTGCATTCTTGACTACAGTGGCAGCTGGGTTTTGTCACTGAATACTGTGTTGGCAGCATACTAATGACTCATTTCTGACTGCCGACAGCTTCTCGAGTGACTGTGTACAGTGATTTAAACCCTGGTGCCAAGCCCGCAGGAGTCATTGCGCCAGACCTGGGGGACATCTTTGAAGTCAGTGGGAATTATGCTGGGGAGTGCAACAGAGACAGGCTTTGGGCTAACAAGCACTGAGATCAACTTCAGCAAGGCTGGGATCAGGCAGACACATAGGCTGAATTTGCTTTCTCACCTGAGAAACAGGTGATACAAATAGGCTGCATTCATGTTTGCAGTTAGGTTGAAAATGATGCTTTTTTGTGTGTGAAGGCAGGAAAGGGGAAATTGAGGAAGGTTATTATGTCAGTTACGAACAGTGAATATAGCTCCAATTCTTGGAAAACTTCTTTTTCTCCCAAGAAGATGTGAAGATGGTGACATGGGTGGCTGTAGAGACCTCCTCATCCTGGACTTGCCATTTTATCCGGTGTAGGAGAGGTGTGCAAGTGTGGTGAGGTGGAGGTGAGACGGTAAGTCTCTCAAATATCACCTTACTTGTGCTCATAAGAAGTCACTATACGTACAGGGGTTGAGATGAAGCATATCAACAACTGCTACTTGGTAGGATTTTCCATCCTGGCCCCTTCCTGGGGCAGAAGTCTGGCAATATCTCTGGCCTCTCAGTAATCACAGTTCCTAACTGCACCGTCTCATCCTCAAAAGGACAAAATGGATCCCTGATATGAGTAGATGCAATCCACTGGAAGCCAGCTTACACCTCAAAGGGACCCAAATGTGAGACTGGAGCAAGATGTTCCAGTCAAATGTGAATGTGCTTTTAATTTAAAGGGTGATTAATACACTCAATCTATCTCTGCATGAAGCTGCCTTAGTGGTACAAAGCAGCAATAACAACAAATTGAGGCCAGCAGCACCTGCAATTCTGAGCTGCATGTAGTTTGAAGAAGAGACATCCTTGTATATTCCTTTTCTTGGTATATTCCTTATGCATCTCTTTTAAGGGGAAGAAGAACCCAGGTGTAAATGCCTGTGAGAAAGCAGGCAGCTTGACTTCTCTTGCATGTTCAAAAGGGATTAGATTTGGGTCCCAAAAGTTTAGAGTTTGGTAATAATGGGATTTTGGTGGTGGTGTTGTTTTCTTCTATTGTAACATGGATATTCATTCTCTATCATCTTGAGGACTCTAGAAAAAACTCCAAAGCGTATTTATTTCCCATGGGTATATAGAAGTAATTTATTCAGGACCTGCACTCAGATTCATATCTTTTTCATGGTTGTTGTGGTTTAAGCCCAGCTGGTAACTCAGCACCACACAGCCGTTGGCTCACCCCCCTTTTCACCCCCTCTTGTGGGATGGGGAGGAGAATCAGAAGAACGTAAGCCCCACAGGTTGAGATAAGAACAGTCCAATAACTAAAGTTTAATACAAAACTGCAACTACTACTAATAACGATAAGGGAAATAACAAGGGGACAGAATATTAAACTAAAAAGGGAAAGGAAAAAAAAAATAATTAACAGAAGTGATGCACAATACAATTGCTCACCACCTGCTGACTGATACCCAACCTGACCCGAGCAGCGATCTGCCCTTCTAGGAAACTCCGCCCAGTTTATATACCCAGCATGATGAGCTGTGTTATGGAACACCCTTTTGGCCAGTTTGGGTTAGGTGTTCTGTTTCTGCTTCCTCCTGGCTTCCCGTGCCCCTCCTCACTGGCAGAGCATGAGAGACGGAAAAGGCCTTGATTGGTGTAGGCATTACTTAGCAACAACTAAAAGCATTGGTGTGTTATGCGCATTGTTCTCAGACCAAAGCCAAACCACAGCACTGCACCAGCTGCTAAGAGGGAGAAAACAAACTGTTACAGCTGAACCCAGGACAATGGTATTTTGGAGGCTTACTGCTAGTTATTGCATCTGATTCTCACCTCGTGTAAATACAACAGCCTAGAGCTGAACTGATGCAAACTAGCGAGCACCCTGGCCCATTGGAATCTGTTCCTGAGATACGCTTCATCTCTTTAGCATGGTTTGTGTTGTGCAGGGGGATACACTGGCACAAGCCATGCTGGTGAGGACAGTCACCTGGCTCTCAGGGGATGTGAACGTACCCTGGTCTCCGGTGTGATCTGAGAATACCCTCACTGCACACAGAAGTGAAGGCCTCCGGTGCAGCGTCATTTCAGAGGGAGCAGTCGGCCCACATCAAAGCTGTGCTGGGGAGCACCAGCTGCCATCTGCTTCCTCTGGGGTTGTGACATCAGCTGCCCGGGAGACAGTGTTGGCACTCATGTTCAAGGCAAACCCAGGCTTTTGTTTCCAAAAGCAAATAGCCTTATCTTGGGGAAGCTCTGTTTCACACAGTTATTTGAACCAAATGGGAAGTCTGTGGGTTTTCTACTTTGGTATTGAAATGAGCATGTTGTCTGGTTTTCCATATGCTCAATGCGTTAGTGAAATATAGAAGCTTAATATTTTTTAAAAAAGGAATTTTCCACTAGATTCACACTGTTTCATTATATTTACATACTTGTGATTATGTGTACTTATATTGCTCTCCCTCTCTCTCTCTCCATATATCGGTGTGTAGATACATATACACACACACTTCTGCTTATTCATACTAATAGACAGACCTGCAGTAGTTACTCCCTTACATTAAAGCTAGTCACATAGGAAATCCATAGGCACAGAACATCTCCACAGGTTCTTAACTCACACTGATAAAGGAGACAAAAGGGAAGGGGGAAGGAAAAAGGAAGGGAAAAAACCCTCCAGAAATTTCTGCATGAAATCTGTTGCCTTCAACAAAAGGCACCAGTGCTGCAAGGGTGACCCAGAGGAGAGCTGCAGAAGACAAGACTTTGCCTCAGACTGGATAACCAAGTTGAGACAGGCGGAAGCAGACTGGAAATGTCCGGAGGCAAGATGAGTGCAGCACTACAGCAAGAATTGGCTCCCCTGGAGCTATGGGGGGCTGTTGGGGTGCATCCTTAGTGGGGGCTTGGGGAAGCAGGAAATAAATCTCACATGTTGGAGAGGGGGAATTTCCAAAGAACAGTTTTGATCCTACTCACCCCTGCGGAAAGGTGGCTTTGTACCTTTCCCAGCTTGGGCTGTAGGCTAAAGGCTACTGCTGAAACCACTGAAGACAGGATTAGGTATGACAGTGGTGTCAATGGTTTGTATAACTTGAACAGTGCAGTGCAGAGCTTGAAGGAGTAAAACTAACCACAGAAAATAACAGCAGATGCTTCATGGGTTTTTTATTTCCTGGCAGTTTTCCAGTGGATCTTTTTGCATTTTGGCTTCATTAGCTTTTGCAGCTAATCTTCCATTAACCTTAGCCAAAATGGTTGTAGGGTAACTACAGGCTCAGAAAGCCAGTTCTGCTGGGCCTTGTTTGTGGTATTCTCATATCTCAGTAGGTTACAAAAATGTCTTCTTTTCTGGTGTTTCTCTGCTGAAAGCTTTGGGAATGATTACAATCCAACAGCAATTGATCTTATTTCTCCAACACATCTGGACATCAGTCATGCCCTCTAAGCACCTGTATTCCATGAAAACAACACTAAAATCATGGCTTCTTAATCTGAACATTAGTATTTTAGGGCAGGGCTAGTAATGTATTTGCTCAATGCCTCTGTTATGAATCTCTGTTGTAAACTGCTGATGGCTGTGCCAGATATATGCATCAGACATGAAATTTTTCATGTTGAGTGTCTGTCTGAAGCCGATCTTTCATTTTTAAATTGCTGCCAAAGTAGCTCCACTGTTTTCAAGAGCAGAACTGGAGAGGAATGTGTTATTTCACCTGTGCTAAAACATCCTGGCAGAATTGCATACTTGTGCAGGTAAGGCACATGGAGACCCACCACTGGCCTCACCAGCTGTACCCAGGCAGCCACACCAGTGTCTGGCACTTCAGGGTCCTTTTACGGCTGGCAAACACCAGAGGACCCCACATATATGCCAGCAAAAAGCGTCTCTCCCCAGCACTGCATGTGAGTGAAAGGATGTCAAACATGCTGCTGCCAGCTCTCCTGACGGCTCAAGTGGCAGAGGTCCTTTCATTTGAGCTCTCAACTCCCCTCTGGAAGGTGTCCCTGGAACCACACACAGACTGGTCTGTGGCCTGGGGGTGTGGGGATTCCTGCTTTTTGACCCCCCAAAATGAGAAGCAGTAGCATTTTAAGAGTGCCAGGTTTGCAAAGCCAGTGTACCCTTACTGCAGCCCCTGCAACAGTCTGACAGAGCCTTTAATTACATGGTCACGCAGTCTCCCACAGGACTCCCATGTCTTTCAGGGCTCAGGATGGCTGGTGCTTTTCTAATGAGCAGCTGTTCAATATTTGGTTTTCTCCTCCTTTCGCAGCGTGTGGTTCTAGGGACATTATTCAAGCCTTGCTATGAATACAGAATTATTCATTTCTTTATAAGCTTTTCTTTCCACACTGTTCCTTGCTTAACACTTCTGTGCTTCACAAACATAATTTTGCAAGACTCAGGTGAAGAGGAGAGAGAAGAAACAAAGAGTAAGGCAAAAAAAGCCATTCCACTAATACAAGGGGACTTGATTTCAGATGTGTGCCTTGCAAAACGAATATACAAATAAATCTAAGCATTTAGCTGTTTGTCTAATTGTAAGTCTGTGGGGTAAGCAGGAGGGTGCACCAGGGTATACATCCTGGCAGCAGGAGGGCTGCATGGGACTATGGCATGGATGGGTTAGCAGGTGATGGATGTGCAGCCCCTGCCCTTCCCCTTGGACAGGGCACCTGCTGCTCAGAGAGGTGGTGAGGGTGATTTCAAATCCCTTTACTTGCTGTCTTCCCACATGTAAACTTGGCATGTTTTAGCCAATTCCAGATCATTATAAAGGTGAGAAGGAAGGAGGTGACAAAAGCAGCCATAAATTAGTGTAATACACTCAGTAATTCATGGCTACTCTTGCAGTGCATGCTAATAAAGTCAGTGGTATTTGAAGTTGTGTGCAGGGTATGCTTGAATTAGGCTTTTCAAAACAGGTTGTTCAACCAGATCTCCTCATTGTCATTGAGCTTCAAAATTAACAAATTCTCGCAGTTCACAGAACTGAATTGGAAGTGTTTTAATTTTGTTTTGGCTGAGGGCCAAGAGCTGTTTGAAGGGTGGAGCTGCAGAGAGCAATACTGAATGATTCCAGGTGACTGCTGTGCAAATTAAGCTCCTGAAGGTAGATCAGGTCACCAGCAGTAGCTGGCAATCGCTCAATATGATTATGACTTAGGTCTGATTTTCAGAGTTTCTTCAAACACAGCAAACACATGTCAGTTCAAGCACGTTTGCAGTGTGAGGCTGCAGACACTCACAGGTCTTCATACATCCACTCAGCTGGTCCTCACAAATAAAATTTGCCTTCAGGAATTCCATGTGCCTGAAACGGAGGGGAAAGTCTAGAGTAAGAAAGACCTTTAGGGGAGGGGGATCAGATTAGGGAACATTTAAACCAGCTGGACACACAGAAGCTCATGGAACCTGACAGGATGCAGCCATGAGTGCTGAGAGAGCAACTAATGTCATTGTAATTGTCTTTGAAGGGTCATGGCAATTGGGGAAGGTTACTGAGGACTGGAAGAAAGCAAATGTCCTGCCTTCTTCAAGAAGCACAAGGAGGAAGATGCAGGCAATTACAGGCCGGTCAGCCTTGTCTTAATCCCTGGAAGGTGATGGAGCAGATCCTTCTGGGAATCATTTCCAAATGTATGGAGGACAAGAAAGTCACTGGAAGTAGTGAGCATAGATTTACAAAGGGAAGATCATGCCTGGCTGTCCCAGTAGCCTTCTACAGTGAATTGGCTGGCTCAGTGGATGAGCAGAGAACAGTATGTTGTTTATCTTGACAATGTTTCCTGTAATATCCTCACAGACAAATTGATGAAGGACAAGCTACATAAAAGGACAGTGATGAGGGGATGGGACTAAACAGTCTCCACAGAGGCCAGTTCCAGCCTCAAATATTCTGAAACAGGTGCAGGCTTTGGTCACACAACTTAATACAAATGATGATATTTGCTTTTCAACAGGCACATTTTAAAATCTAAAATACTGTTCAGAGTTCATCCAGGACAGTTAGATGTGTTGCCTTGTGTGCCACTGAATTTTGCTTTGAAAAGAGTCTTGCCCTTAATGAAAATGATAAACCCGTAAGTGAGAGATGAGGGTGGATAACACCATCAGTCATTGGCAGAGCAGCCTTCTCCTGCATCCAAGCCTTGCAGCTGCCTTTCAGGCTGCAGCACCCTGGGCCGTTATCCGCACTAAAAAGCCAGGGTGATGTCTGCATGGGAGCACCCTTCAGCCAGCTCCCATGGGGACGGATACAGCACAAAGCTGCATGTAGCCCTGTGCTTCTCGATGAATGCTGGCTGACAGGTGGCACACAGGCTGACAATGGGGTCAACCCCCATCCTTCACGTGCCATGCAGTACTCTACATGAGTTCAGGAGAGATGGAGGTGTTCTCCCAGCTCGGGGGAGGCTCCTTGTGGGAGGAGAAAGACATGAGCACACATCCACCCACCACAGGGGCTGCAGCAGCTGTGAAGTTGCTTGCTCGAGGGATCTTCCCCTGGGACGGAATTTTAGTCACGATCCATAAAGCACAGACAAGCAAGGTATGATTAGAAAACTGCTGAAGAGGAATGGAAACTCCAGCTGGAGCTGGGAAGTGAAGGTCTGACCGGATATCTGCACCCCAGCAGCGAGCTGTTGGCTTTTCTCCCCAGCTGTGATAGATAGAGAGATGTGAGCAGGAGCTTCACAGGATGATGGTTACTATGGCTACCCCCACACTGTCCATCCAGGCATCCATCTGCTTGGCTCACAAGGCTGGAAAAGATACACTGCTGCTTTTGAAAGCTGCTGGTAATCTATCCTTGCCGGCTGGACAGGGATGATATCCTCCTCTGAGATCAATTTTGCCCAGGGTTTTTTTAAGCTATGAAAACCATTCTAACAGCAAAGACATGTTGACAAAGAGGGTGTTGTTTCCTTTCAATAGTTGTCTTATTGTTACCGAAGAAGGGGTACAAAGATAATGGAGAGGTACCAGTAGGTCCACAGCACACTGAAACACCCACCAGCTTCACTGGGAACTTAACCCTTCAGATTTACTTGGGAGATTGCATACTCCTGCCAGCAATGCTGTGGTGCTGGTTTGACACATTTACAGAGAACGGGAAATGGAAGTTGAAAATGCAGAAGCTAATGCCTGTAATTACTCGTAATGAGCCTTTTGGATGGTCACATAAGGAAACTGGGATAAGCATATAGGTATTGTGTAACAGACTGGGTTCCTTCCTGCTGTAAAGTACATGCTGCTCTGCATGGTTTTGTTGGTTTTTTTGCTGGCAAGTGGGATGCATGGGAAAACGTGCCACATACTTTGAATAACAGTATCAAGCACTGATCTTGCAGTAGATGTTTTAGAAAAGCTGAGCTAGGAAAATGTATTTGAAAAGTGTTTGTTTAAACATGAAAAAGAAAGAAAAATCTCATTGCTGGAGAGATGATCGGATAGAGTTTACATATCCTTCCACTCCAGTGATGCTCTGTGTGAAGACAGTCTTCCATTTAGAGACCGATCTGGGATGAATATGATTCTGCCAAATGTTAATTCTCTTGCTCCTGGGCAGTTTCTTAGTCCTCATCATTTGATACTACTGCTTTATATGGTCACTCCTCTTTGGAAAAGTCCTGCAAAAGCAGAATCCCTGATGGATACAGTTGACATCTGTGGACTGTGTGGGAAATATATTGTGTTATTCAGGTAAATATGAAAAGCACAAATACATATACAGTGCAGGCTTATTCTGTGCATACTGTATACATCCTTCTGAGCTGTGTTCCTTGAATGCAGAGTGCGCTTTTGTTTACCTCTCAGACCGTCACTGGTGGTAAACACAATGGTGACTTCCTCCTCTCTTTGTTGCTGTGTATTGGGATGGCTGGGAGCTCCAGGAAGCTGAAATCAGGTTCTCTGTTTCCTCTGTTAGCTGTGTCATATGGAAGAAGCAATCATTTCACAAGTCAGTAACTTGTCTTATCATCCTCCTTCCTGCCAGCTTTATCTAAGTTTTCTGTCTTCCAGGAAGCTGGAGTCTGTTACAGTAGTAAGACCAGGCTATCCAGACCTGACTGATAAAAGTGTCTTACACCTTATAGGACTTACAAATGATTTTAGCTAGAAAGGCTTTGTTACCAAGGCAAGTAGGATGTAATGTGGTGACAGCAAACCACAGTCTGTATCCCGGACATAGAAGTGTGTGTGTGCATGTGTATATTTACATATACACATTCATTTCTGCTTGTCAGCATAAACCCATGAAAAAGCCCCACAATTCTCTCACCTGATCTTTGGTGTAGCAGATGCTGGGCTGCAGGCAGTATTGTCTTTCTAGGTGAGTGTAGATCTGAATTCCTAATTTTGCAGCCTTAATCTGATTGTTTGGGGATGCTGAAAGGCAAGGTGAACAGTGTGCCCTTCCTACAGCCTGTTCTCCATATTCTGACTTGCCTGTTGACTTGTTCAGTATATATAAAGGGGTTAGAATACATTAACATTATTTTCAGATGTCTGATTTTTGACTTGGAAAATTGTTGGTTTCAGCTTCTCTGCCAGATGGCTGAGGAAAGAGCAGTCTGTGCTTTGTGCTAAATGTTTGTGTGAGAATCTGAGGAAGCGGAGTCCAATTAGCATAAAAAGCCATTGTGGTCTTCCAAAATCTGGGAATGGCAAGTCAGTGAAACAGAATGAGCAATCACCTGCCTGAAATAAAATTAACTGCAGCTGTAAATCAGAACAGCTCAGTTAATTGTACCTAGCTGAGGCAATGAGCCTCAGAAGCAACATCCATCATGGATGATGGAAATGGAGCACCATTCTGTCTCTGATGCGAGGCATCTTGGCTCCATTGTCTATATGGGAAAGATTATAGTGTGCCCTCAGGAAGCACACCATCTACTGCATGTATCCAACTTCCGACCTGGAAACTCTTAGGAAAAATCAGGATTGCAGATCTACATCCACTTTAATCTAATCTACTCAGGATATAAGTGCATGCTTTTGATTTGAAAATATGCCCTTGATCAAAGTTTGTTCCACTCTGTATGGTGTCCCAGAAAATTAATGTGTGATAACTAGCAGTGGATTTACTGGAGGGGAGATGGGAAATTGCATACTCTCTGTATACTGTGTGCAGCCTGGGCTCATGTGAGCAGGGATGGGCTGTGTAAAGGGCTGCTGGAGGAGGACTTTGCACTTAGCCCTTTCTGCTCCCCAAGACACCCAAAGAAGGATCTTCATCACTACTGTGCCTCCTGAGGGCAGGCAGAGGCTGCAGAGGCTGAGCTTTTGGAGAGATCCAGCCTGGAAAGAGGCACTGGGCAGGGGGTGCCCCCAAGGAGAGTGTGTTGTTGCTGAGGGGTAGGTGTAGCTCCTCTGTGCTAAGGGGCAGATAGAGGCTGTTGTCTTTCTACAACTATCAGAACAGCATACTATGCAGCTTAGAGCTACAGCCAGCTCTGCAATAATGTTTGTCTTTTTATAGTGAGCAAAATTTGTGTGCAGTGTCCCCCAAACCTCCTTTTACTGTTTTAGTTCAGAGGATACAAAATCTGTTCCTCTCTACCTATTCTAGATTTGCTTTCAACAGCACCAGTGCCACCTTGTCCCTTTCCTCCTCTCAGATGTGATGGCTTTTGCCAGCCTTATTCTGAACACTCATGTACACATCAGAACCCAAAGCTTCACCATAAACATTTCAATGGAGACACTGTTCTAGGGATATCCCATGGGGAATTCATTTCTGTTGACCCTTAGCGTATCTCACAAGATTTCCCTGGTTTTGCAAAACTATGAAGGGAATGTGCTATGCACAGGGCAATTTGAAACAACACAGTTGTCTTCTTTTTAAAGGCAGGAAGTGAAAATGCAATGTTAACTCCCCTGCAATTGCCAATGAAGGTGGGGATCGTGTAACCATGTTAGCTGGAATTTAACCACCATTAACGAAAACATGTCTGTGCACTAGAAAAAATACTCATTTAACTCAGAAATTACTCTTGAGATTAACAGTATCCAGCAAATGTGAGTTGTGGAGGAAATGAGCAGTAAACATAGTTGCAATGCTCAATGCAAAAAGAGTAACTTCCCCATGGCATTGCAGTATGTTGTGGTATGGCCATCTTCTACTTCTGCTGCCGTCATCCGGGAAAAATGTTCTGTTTGGTGAGGTTCTTAGGTGGGTAATTTTGGTGTAGTGTACACAGTCCTGAAGAGGCTTCTTCATAGCCACAGCTAGCAGGAAAACTGGAAAACAGAAAGGGCTCCAGTTCCTCCTTCCAGAGGAGGAACAGGTCGGCTGCATCTTTAGACACCTATTTAGTTGGAGCGATATTCTCTCAGCAGGAGCCAACTTCACCACCCTTCAGCTCTAGCCACGTCAACTGAAGGTTTGGGGCACTCATCTCTGGTTACCTCTGTGAACGAGTGCTGGAAACTTCTGAAACTCGAATCTGGTGTGCTGGTGCTTATATAAAAATCAGACTTAACTTTACATCTCAAAAATAAATTCTTAAATGTCTGTAATCTTTATCCTGCTAACCTATGTCATTTTTGGGAGAGGCAAGAAAGAAAGTTAATATCCATTTTAAGTATTCATTTGCTCTTTTAAATTTACTCTCTGAAATGCAAAATCAGCAAGGAAAACAGAGGGAAAAGCCTTTGGGAAAAAACATTAAATAATTTGCATCATTTCATCAGGATGCTGGGAAGCCCTAGATGTCCAAAAGCTGCTGTCTGTAGGAGAAGTCCAGATAGTGCATTTTATTAAGCATAATTTTTTCTGGGTTTGAATTCATGGCTTAGATCCCTGATGCTCACCTTCTGGCCTGTGATTTAAGCCCTTATATGTCACTCTGAAACTTGACATAGTGCTGCTTTTTCTCCCATGCAAGTTTTAGTCTCTTCTTTTACAAATGTCATCTCCTGTTTTATAAAAATCAGCTTTAAAATAGACTTCAGGCCCTGTTTTTAGGCATTTCAAGGTCAGATGTTTAATCCCCTTGGAAGCAGAGGGGATTACACATAAATGGAGACATCTGCTCATGTGTGAGCAGCCACACCTGGCGTCTTCATGCTGCCTCATGCCCAGGCCCCCATGGAGTTCTCAGATCCTCTCCACAGCCTTTCTCATGTTCCAGGACTGCCAGGTCAGGTCTCACACAAGAGACAGCTGGAATGAGACTAGCTGTGTTTGCCTGCTTTGCCCATTGTATCAGTTAGAGCAGTGTACTGGGACATGTGAATCGAGGTATTCTGCCCTGTTTGAAGCACAGGTCAACATGCACTTGACAGTCAGCACTACACAAGGCTTTGGTGCAATTTTGAAGTGAGTTGTCTTGGACACAGCTGATCAGATCTCTTTTACTTTTAATGATTCACTGTATCATGGGCTTGGGACTGTGTTTCTCCTTCAGGTCCCAGTTGAGTCTCCCTGAATCACTGTGGTGAGGGATGCTGCTCAGGGCTTTCACTGCACAGTGCTTGTGAAGCTTAATCACGTATTTCCAGAAGTGCCAGCTCTCCCTGTAGCCTCTGGCAGCCTGCCTGGCTTGAGTGTCTTCTGCAGATCTCACTTGTAGGTACTTCAGTCTTGCTGCATGTTGTTGAGGAATACTGTACATCTTAGGGCTTTGAGGATGCCTGCCATATGGTGGGATGCCTTGGAATTAGGAAGTGCAGTACTGTAAATGGAAACTTAAAACCCCCCGTGAGACCTGTCTCTGGACTTCTATTGCCTTTGAAAAACATTCCCATTGATGGGTCCTTCTTTTTCACCATCCTACTGACATCTTGTCTCCGAAGTCCCACACCATAACTGACTGTACAATCTGTAAAGTGAGGAAACTCTGAATCAGCCTCCTCAAGTGATGAGCTTATGCCCTGGAATATGATGAACACAGAGTGTTGTTTGCTTGAATAGCTGCTAAAGTTATTAATAGTCTTAAAAAACATCCTGGAAATTCTTTTCAGTCCATTCTTAGTACTCCTTGACCTCATACTGGCAGCCACATGAAAAAATGTTGGGAGGGGAAGCACTTATTAATACAAGAATATAGAAACCACATGGTCGAGGGAGGGAAGATCAACAAGGCAGTATTACTGAAACAGAGGGCTCCTTCTCATGTCTCATCCCACCTCTCCTCCTCCTCAGCATTTTTGATCAGGGATTACTCTTTTCTAACTGTTGTTCTTTCATATTCCTGTAAAAGGGTGAGTCTGTCCTGTTGGCTTGTCTTTCTTCAAGCAACAACCCAGCAGAGATAATATTTTTACTGTTATTAATTATTGCTATTGTTAATTAGAAGGAAGGCCTGTCTGATCCTTTGTGCTGTTCTTAGACATCTCATCCCCCCTGCCAGATTTTGCCTTATCTCAGTAGGTTTCAGGGGGATGTGGGGGCATGTTGGTATCTTGAAGAACTGGGCCTGACTAGATAGAGAGGCATATTGCATCTAATCCTGTCAAAAGACTTTGAAATGGTATTTTGCATTATGAAAGCTGCACATTTGTACTATAATTGAATAGTAATAATGATAGCTTAACTAATAAAGATGGGATTTCAAAACACATTTTTCTTTCGCAGCTTAGCCTATAATTCTTAAATGGCTCCCTGCCAAAGCTTTAAAAGCCAAAGATTATTATTTGTCAGCTACCAGAAATTGTGTGTTAAAAGTCTAATCTCCTGTGTTTTGTGCTGTCTGTACTACAGAGCTACAGAAATATTGCTACAGAAACAGTGCTTTGGAGGCTTTGTATATGTTATATAATTGCTGGGAATTTGTTGGCCCTGGCCATAAGGAGGCTGAAAAAAGTTATTTTAGCATGTATTTAGAATATGGTTTTCTGGCTGGACAGTAGAGAGACAGGTATATCTCTTATCTAGTGCAAGGATGGGCAGCTGAGCTGCTACCACCACATAATATAACTTTAGGGTATAGCCCATAGTGGGAAATGATGGAACTGCCCCACCCCCTCTGCAGTCCTCACTTCCATTCTATACTGCTGTCTCGTATTACTGAATGGATCAAGCTAATGTTAGTAATTTCCTGCTATTACTTTGTAGGTGCATCTGTAAACAAATGATGGAGCTCATATTGACCTCATCTTCTCACAACAGTTTCATTGCTTGTTTTTAGAGTTACGAGTCTGCTGATGCAGCAGGCTGGCAATGGGTGTTTTGATACTGCACGTTGTTCCTTATGTATTTCAATATTCAACATTTGATAGCCTCACTTAACAGAAGTAGGACTCTTCTTATAGACTGAGAATCCTCTTTTATCCTATGTTATCTTCATTTTGCCTCTCCAGAGAAGCACTACAAATACACCCTGACACCTTTTCCATCTTGTCTTCAGCTTCTGGTAGCAATAAATGTGTCACCACTGTACCCACTTTTGTTACACTCAATAGCAGTATGCAGCCAGGGTACTTTTATACATTCCTGACTTACAGGGAATCTTTATTACAATGATGGCATTTGTTTTGTCGTGTGACCAAAAGAGGAACCTTCTGGGGTGTTAACTGATCAGTATGGGCAGACTGGTCTTTCTGGAAAAATATTGCTCTGAGTTGACTCACTCGAAAACAAGGCAATTAAATTAAGCAGGTGAGGGATAATTTACCCTTTCGGATTTGTTTCATGATGTTTCTTCCACAATCATAGAATAGTAATCCAACTTACTGTTTGCACTGTCTTAGAAATGTGAAAACGAAACATCTTTTTATCTTTCAGTGACTTCCCAACTTAACAGGAAGTATGGTCTTTATAAGGGATTCTTGATCTTTTCTGTGTTTTTCTAATAAATTAAACAGGAAAAAAAAAGGAATAAAATAAAGAAATAATTTCAGACCTCAAGTGATGCCAACTGCACAAAGTTTGAACCACAGGTTGAATATGAAGAGGATAGAGAGGTCTTGCTCATCTAGCTCCTTTCCCTGAATTCAGAATAAAGAAATTTGTACCCCTGTAGCTCTGTGGTCTGCTTAGTTCCCCACCTGAAAACGGCACATAAGGGAGGCAAGGAATCCTCCAGCTCTATACAGATACTGCGACATATTCGATCAGCACTTGCTTCACTTCTGAATTGTGGACATTTCTGGAATGAACACAAACAGCAAGTACGTGGGACATGAACCTAATCAAAGCAGAGGCAAAAGAACATACAGATCGCTTCCTGAGAATTGGCTTTGTTTTCACAGAAACTCACATTGCTGGCCTTGATCGCCTGAGCTTGTGCTAGCAACTCCAGACAGGTGATTAGAGGATGCATTTTACTCTTAGCCAACTTTGCTGGATGAACCAAACAGCTCTACTCAGGATCAATTTTCTTTGCTAATGAGAATTATTTGCTGTTTTCTGCAGGATGTTCAGTGCCATCAACATAGTGAAACTTTTGCCAACATTGCGGACAGTTTTCTTAAGATATCACCCCCAAAAGCTGTCATCAGAGAAAAATGAAGACGGAAAGGGAATGTCTGAGTTTATGTGGCCTTTGCATTGCTGTAGATGGTCTGACTTCATTTGATCTGATTTTCCCCTGAATGATGGTGATTGATAGGTGTTGAATTTGGGATCACCAGGAACAGTTGAAGGCAGTGGGTCTCCAAATCTTAGCTTTGGTTTGCTCTGGATCTAAACACATCGTCTATTTCTAAGTAGGTACTACCTTACAATGTTGAGGTTTATTATTTTACTTAGAAAAATAAAAATATTTGACAATAACTTCTTATTCTTATGGGCTTCCTCTAGGTTAGGCTCTCCACTGAAGCACAAAAAATGATTACAGTTCTACACAGCAGAAGTTTCACAACACATAAATTGTCTATGTGTAGCTGTGAGATGGTTTGGATTCTCTGGTTAGGAATTTCAAAACTGAGGTACATAGAGGTCATGGACTTGCTAGCTAATTGAAGGAGTGGATGTCTCAGTGCCATAACTAACCTGGAAACAAAATAATGAAGGGACATGTGCTAAAAGGCCTATCCATATAAATTTCATCGTAAAAAGTTAGAAGGATGTATTAGATCCCATCAATTTAATGAAATGTTTACAAAACCTCTGAATGTGTAAACAATTATCAGTTGCTTCATTTATTTAGACTGTTTGCTTTTACTTCTACAAATAAACTGTTACCCTTATTCCATTACTCTTCTTGCTACACATGTAAAGCTTTCATGTCTCTGGCAACTCATTTTTGTTGAATCTTGGCTCCTGAGACACAGATCTGGAACACATTTGCAGTGGGGAAATCCAGCAGGGAAAAATCTGCTGGCTTCACTGGAGCTACAGAGATCAGAAACTTCTTTAAGGAGACCCCTTTGCATGTAAATACAGTTTGAACAAAGCCATTTATGGGTAAATGAGTAGAGAAAAAGTTGTCCTAGCAGTGATGCACATTTCACCTTCTAGCACTTTTGAAAATAGGAAATGCTCTCAACAAATGGATCCCCTTTAATCAGCTTGCATTTCAAAAGCAAGTCACTTGTACACTTTGAGTAAACATTAACACCAAGATCCAACTGGACTCCTAAGGATGACACTGATCCCAGGTGTGACCAGTACCACTGGATTTAAGGGGTTTATTTCATGTCTTTAAGCCCACTATTCTTTGGGCAAGGAGCTTCTACCTCAGACAGGAGTATGAGGTTTGGCTATTTGTTATATGCTCTGCCCAGGCAAACAGCATGCACTTACCCAGTTGTACATCTTTAGAGAATGCTCACAAGGAACAGTGTGGGGCAGCATGTGTGGATTTTATCTGTAATGTTCTGCTAACTCATAGTGGAGCTGGAAGAGGCAAGGTATTTTTTCTGAGGTCTGGTCTGAAAATTCAGCCTCTGGTTTTGCTTTTTTTCTCATTTCTCACTGTTCTTTCCAATGAGGATTTCGGAGGCCAAATTATACTCACATGTACATCTGGTATTGAAGACACAGAATCCTAACTGAGATGGGCTGTTGAATGAGGGGGTTCTCTAAAAGTACATACCCATCTGAGCAATGTGAGGGTTATCTAAATTTAGCATAAATATTTCAGACATCAGACCCAATTCAGTCATGATAACAATCTGTCAGATGACCTTGACCTTCAGGCGGAGGTCTGATTTAGCTGTGTGGCTCTCTGTGGCCTCGTATGAAGCCTGGAGTGACAAAAATCTTGGGCAGGTTTCTGGCTGTAAAGTGTATTTGAAATTATATTTTCCTTCTTCTCTTGCTGATTTCAAATATCCTTCAAGTACACTGTTTAAACTTCTGGTTTCTCTGAATCTGACTCATTCCAATTGAATTGGGTTAGGAGCCCTTGCACTGGTCACAGATGGAAGGACGACCTTGGGCAAGAGGGCAGCAGTGACCATCTGGGCCCAGCTGGGAAAGACACAGCTGGGTGCCCGAAAGGACATCTGCCCAGTAACCGAACTAGCATTCTGCCGCACACTAATAAGCTATAGGTAATTCGGGTGCTGTCATTAAAGACCTCTTAATCTGAGAGGGGAGCCAGCTTGTTTGTGAACAGATGAGGTCAGAATGGCTTTGACCTGAAATACCTCACTGTTCACCTTCCGGTGTACCAAGACCTGCAGGTCGTGTCCAGTGTGCACTGAAATCATGCCTGGCTGCTTTTACTCTGTCTTGGTTACTCTGATTGCGTATTTGCAGAGCATTTAAGGATGGTGTCCTGGGTTCAGCTACAGCAG
>NW_009909643.1:0-230 GCF_000696875.1 Nestor notabilis
TTACTGTTTTCCAACTGGACATTGAGCCATTCATCACAACTCTTTGCGTACAGCCATCCAGCCACTGCGTGGTCTGTTCATCAAATTGATGTCTCTCCAATTTAGAGACAAGGATGTCATGCAGGACAGTGTCAACGCTTTGCACAAGTCCAGGTAGATGACATCAACTGCTCTGCCACTGTCCATCAGTTCTGTAGCCCCATCATAGAAGGCCACCAAATTGGTCAGGC
>NW_009909643.1:567-774 GCF_000696875.1 Nestor notabilis
GGTGAGCTGTTGTGTCCTCTCACCTTGTTATTCCTCTTATCGTTATTATTGATAGCAGTAGTGGTTTGTATTATACCTTAGTTACTGCTGTTATCTCAACCCATGGGAGGGTTCCTCCGATTCCAACGATTCTCCTCCCCATGCCTCCAAGAGCGCGGGGAGGAAGAAAGGGGCGGGGCGGGGGGAGTGAGCAAGCGGCTGCGTGGT
>NW_009909644.1:0-2098 GCF_000696875.1 Nestor notabilis
AAGGTTGGGACACGCTCCCGAAGGTTGTCCCGAGCACCAAGTCCCAGCCGCATCCAGAACCTCTGCCAGAAGCAGCCGCAGCCACCGGCCGCGCCAGGCCAGGAGCATCTTTAAGCACGCACCCGCTGGGGTCCATGCACAGGAGATCCGCAGCCCAGGGCTCTGTGTCCCTGCTCCGGCCACCACGGTCAGAGGAAACGTGGCGGTGAGAGTCGTTTAACATCAACATGTCCTTGTTTCATGCAGTGGAGCTCGCTGCAGCTCTGCAGCACTGATGTGCAGCACGTTCCCTGCAGAGCCGGAGCCGCAGGTGCCTGGTCTTGTGATGACCGCAAGGGTGGGCTGGGTGCTGGCCACGGCTGAAAAAAAGCATCGGTGCTGCAGAGCTCTGCAGCCTCCCTGCTTGCAGCCCACATGTTTTTAACCACCTTCGCCAAGGCATGCTCAAGAGCCACGGTGACTTTCCACTCACAGGCAGCTGGCTTCAAACTTAGCCCCAGCTGTGTGCAGAGGGGACAGCTCTAGACAGGACACACCTCGTGTGACAAGTGCCCTGTGGTTCCCTGCACCAGGGAAACATAGCTTGTATGACACATTTCTCTCGTCTTTCATGCTCTCCAGTGAAAATCATGCTTTCCTGTCATATTTCTCTCACGCCTGACCTAATACAGCTCTGCCTATCCAGTGGTTGGCACAAGACAAATCAAGGTGATCCTCTGGCAAACAGGTTGAGTGGAGAAGCTCTTATCCAGCTGTAGCAGCTTCAACCTGAGGCTGCAAAGCCCTTCCTGAATGGGTTAGGGTGCTTAAGCGTTAACAGCTGAGTAACTGCTCATCAGGAAAATCCAGCAACACCAGAAGACCAGCAACACGGTTTTTGTGCCACAAGCTCCCTCTCAGCATGATGAACACAAAACGAACATCCCCAGCACTGCCTAGGGACTACTAGTTGTCCTCAAAAGGACTGTGGTGCACACAGCTTCCCTTGGCAGCACCTCAGATGCATCCCCAGCTGGGACAGCCAAGGTCCTCACCAGCCTATCAGCACAGATGAGGTTGCTGGCTGCAGCACCTTCTGTGAATAAACAGATGAGCATCTTCCCCAGCGCATGCCAGGTCCAGCTTGTCTCCCTGAAAGAGGTTTTTCCTCTCCTGGTCGAACCCTGAGATACTTCCACAGATTCCCTTGCTCACCCTGGGGACATCCTCAGTCATCTCTAGTCAGATGGCATCATGGAGACCATCTCTAGGGCTAGAAACAAGCACACCAGAACCCCGTGGTAGTGTAACCCATTGGGGTATTAATACCAGAAAGGATGGGAAATATTCAGATAATTAAGAATGTAAAAGCAAATGAATAGCCAAAAATAACCCACAAAAGCCACCACACCTCCTTTAAGACTTTAATATTCGTTTTAAAGAGGCACCTTGGACACTGCTGGTGGCCAGCTCAACCCAAACCCCCGAAAGCCATGAGTTATCACAGCTATTGAAATGTTTGACAGAAGGACCCCAGAGCAGTTTGCACTAATTGCTCAGTATAAATACTCCATTATGTTCTCAGACAATCAGAATCTACCCAGCAAATCAGCTCCTCTGATCCACTGTAATCAAGAAGCAAAGCATGCATAACATTGCAATATAAACAGCATTTGCAGAGGGCTGCAGGGAGGAGGGGGAGCTGGCTTAGCTTGGCAGGTCCTGGAGTAATAGCTGCCTTTTTTTGTCGTTTTGTTTTGTTTCTAGTTTAATTTCAGGAATATGTGGCAGAAGCTTCCAAGCTGGAGGAACCCTGCAGCTGACCAAGGGATCCAGAGAAAGCAATGCAAAACAAACCCGGCAAGGGCTGTACTTACAGGTAAGCTGTTAGAGGGCTCAGGTTGGCAGGGACCTCCGAAAGCCCCAGCTCGGAGCAGTCCACCGAGAGCACGATGCCGTCCTCTTCGCAGTGGCAGTGGGGTGGGCACGAGGGTGCAGCACCTTGCTCTGCGGGCACCGCCTGGGCGCTGGTGGAGGAGGCCAAAAGAATGCCCCACAAGAAGAGCGTGTCCATCCTCGCCTGTGCCGGTGCCGCCGGCTCGCTCCGGTGCCGGCGCTC
>NW_009909644.1:2161-7262 GCF_000696875.1 Nestor notabilis
GATGCAGCCAGGGAAGGGAAGGCATTGTTGAATGATCTTGGTTATTGGGTTTCAAGGGCTGGGCAGGGGCGTGAGACACTCCAATGGGAGGAGTTAAACTTTCTACTCTTTTTCCCTCTCTCTCTCTCTCTCACTCGGAGCTGGCAGGAATTTCATTCAAAGGGAAGAAAGGGGGAAAGGGAGAAAAAAAAAAAAGGAAAAAAGAAACCTCAACAAATAAAGAGCTGTTCAGAGCTCCTGGACCTGCGCTTGTTTGGGTCCAATGTTGTTGTGAGATAAGGCAGAGGAAAGCAAAGCTGGCTCTGACAGGGCAGAGGAGTATAAATACAGAGGCAGGAGTACCCAAGCAGCACTTCAAGGGCTCCAGACTTCGGGACGCTGAAATTCAACCCCAAAGAAAGGACTCTGTGTGTCTGTGCTGGCTCCTAACCCCAGCTGCAACTGGGAAGTCAGGGAGTGAGGAGCTCACAACGAGCTGTTGGCTGAAGCGACCGTGCCCAGGGCTGCAGGTTTGTCCTAGAGCTGGACCCTCACCCACGAGCAGCCTCTTTGCTGTCCCCATGTGGGGCAGGGGCTGGGTGGGAGATGCCAGGGGATGGAGCAGCAGTGTCATGGTGGGAGCTCAGTGGGACCTCTCCAGGGCAGTGGGATGTGGTGCTCTTGCAGCCACACTGATTGCTGTGGTTTTGCCCAAGTCAAGATCAAGTGTGTGTGAGAGCTGCACAGCACTGATGCCACAGGCAGGGTTTGCTCCTAGAGCTATTTCTAACCTCGGGCAGAGTGGCTGGAGCTCAAAGCAGAGGAATAGCCCATTGAGTGGGGGTTTGAAGCCACATCATGAAGACAGGAGCAGGTCTGGCTTTGCAGGGGAATACTGCCTGTGCCAGTGCAGCCCAGGGCCTTGGGGTGTCCTGAAACATGTGGGATGTGCACCAGAACAGGATTTCTTCCTGCCTGGGTGTCAAGGAACTACCAAGTTCTGTGGCAGCAGAAGCAGTTGCTTAGAAAAGGGCACTGGATCTGCAGTGATTTAATTGGAATTAAGCCACTTCCATCATGAGCAGTTCTGGAGATGTCATTAGTTAGATGTCTGTGATGTGTTTTGACAGCTCCAAGTGTAAAACACTGCTTGCTGGAGAGATGGGAAGCCCTCCTTGGAGAGAGAGCTCCTCCTTGGGTTTATTGACAAGCTTCCCCCCCCCCTCCAGCTCTGTCAGGGGGCTTTAGCACGGCCTGAAATGGCCAGATTTGCTCTGACAGCACCCAGGAATTTGGTGTCAGTTTGGAGAAGGTGCCAGCCCCATCACTCTGCTGCTGGAACAGCAGCTTTTATCTACAGCTTCCCTGTCCCTCTCCAGCCTATGAGCAGCCAGACACCAACTGTGCTCCTGGGGATTTCTCACTTAGTGCATTCTCCCTGAGGATCCAGAACTCTGGCTAAGCTCACTATTAACAGAGCTCTTTAAAAAGTCACACTAAAGAGATTCCTATTGAGAGCTGCCATTCTGCTGAAACGGACCCATTTCCTCAGGAAGGCATTGACTGCAGTGACATTGTTGTTGGAGCAACACAGCCTCAAGTTGGAGGCTTTGCTCTGTGTGGCTTTAACTTTTCTGTTTGCTTTTCGTTCCAGCCTGGCTGTGGTGTTTCATTTCCATGTCTCATGTCTTTGAGACCTGATAATAGATGGTAATATTCAAAGTGCTCACTTGTTCCAGCAAGTCGCTCAGCTCCTGCCAAAACCAAGTCCGGACGTCAAGTTGTTTGGACCAGAAAGCTTTGCTGTTTCCATGGTAAACCTGGGACTTCAGAGTAAGTCCCTCTGGGGTGGAAGTGCCACTTTCCAGCCAGCTCTTACTGAAGCTGTGGTTTGCTGCGAGTACTTCAGGCTGCACCGGGAGCTCCGGGTCCAGCTCATCCCTGTGAACGCGAGTGGATGCTCCTCCGCAAGGCTCACCCGTGTTGGCGTGTTGTCCTCTAGCGGCAGGCTGTGGGCTGGGGAGCTGGAGAGCTCTGCTCCCTGGGCTGCTCACACGCTACAGCTGCACCAGCCCGGACCCCGACAGGCACTGCTACACCCCATCCCCAGAGACCTGCTTTTAAAGCACGGAGCTGAGGCTTTGGGATCACACCCAGGGCTTTGTGGCCGAGCATGATACCTTAGTACATGGTACCTGTGGATGGCAAGGTGACATCCCAGGTGCTATTTCTCCTGCTGTTTCCACACTGCGTGGCTATCAGGCCTTCCTACAGCTTGCTTAAAAGCAGGAAAAAAACACACCTTGGGAAAATTTAGAGTACAGCCTAAATGGGGAACAAAGTCCAGCTCATGTGAGCTACTGCAAGCTCCTATGGGGCAACTGTTTGTGCCTGCTGGTGCAGGGGATGGATGGGGACTGGAGGTACCCATGGTCTCTGATGGCAGGAAGGTCTGGTGCCAATGAAGTCACACAGTGAAGGATGGTTCCTCCGTGATGCCCAGGGCACAGAATAGCACAAACCTGCTTCCAAGAAGCCACGGGGCAACCTGGTGGCCATGCAGAGAAGAGGGACAGAGTTGCAGAGCTAGATAGAAGATGCAATAGGTGGACCAGAACCCTGGTTTGGCATTCTATATGCTTGAAAACCTTCCTTTTTGGAGTGCCAGCATCAACTGGGTCAGGGAGCCACAGCCATGGCAAGCCTTGCACATGCAAGAGCAGGATGTGGAAGAGGGAACCTCAGCTCTGATCATACTTGGCTGCCCCAAGAGAAATTCCTCTTCCAGTTCAGACCTACCTTGGATCTGTTTGGCCCTAGCACTTCTGCTCTCCAGGAGGTGCCTGACAGCAGCAGCTGGTGAAAGACAATGCTGGAGATCCTGGGGAGGAATGGGCTGCAATCCTGCTGCTCCTGGTGCTGGTATGGCTCAGGTGGAAGACCCATAACCAGTTGGCATCCCCACACCATGGCTACAGCTAGGGCAGCCACAGCCTGGTATCAGGCACCTAATATCCTGGAGGTATCCAGCTTGGAATGTGGCAGGGTGCCTGTGGGACAAGCAAGGCTCTGCTACTGTTGTGTGAAGATGTGGCAGCTGCTGGACTCCCTGTGCCCTGGTGGGAGCTGGGGACATGGGAGAGACCAGGGCAGAGGAGAAGCTGTGGGATCAAGGAGCTGTGGTGCTCTGGCACCCACCAGCAGGTTCCCACAGCTGCGGGTCCCCAGGAGATGCAGCAGGAGTTGGGTACCCACCTCTCCTGCCACTTGGCAATGCCAACCCAGCCTGCCCCTGCTCTGGCAGCCGTGGGAAGCGAGGTTCAAATGGTCCCTCATCTCCATGATGAGCATTGTCCTGCTCATCGCCAGGACCTTGACCCCTGCACGGGGGCTGATGGAGGAGGGTGGAGGTTGGATGCTGCTGGGCTGGAGGGGCTGTGAAGACCACCAGAGCACGGTGCAGAGCTCGCTGGGCGGCCCGAGCTGGAGGCTTGTTGTGTTTTACTGTTTTGTTGCCTCTTCCATAGCTCCGAGCTGCAGAGCTGGAAAAATCATTCATCCAAACCGCAGCTCCCCCGACATCCTCTGGAAGCATCCGTGGCTCCAGCCTCCACTGCAGCAGTGGGTGGGAGGTCATAAATTCATCATCACCACCACATCAGCCACCTTCTAGACAGGACCTGGAGCACGGAGCAGTGGGCTGTGCTGTGACACAGCCATACCCAACACACTGGGTGAAACATGACAAATGCCTGTCCCATGGATGGGAAGGTCCTTTCATACCTGCCAGAGCAGCCGTGCTTTAGCTTCAGATGTCTGCATCTTCAGGCTGCTGCCTCTGCTGGGAATACTGTTGTCTTGTGCTAGGCAGAGGTGAGGGCTCTGGGACCACTTGCTCCTGGACTTTTGGAAGCTCTGCAGACAGCAACATGCCTCCCCCACCATGGCTTTCACTTGCTTCCTTATGACCCTCACAACTCCGTGCCACAGATCCTGGGTCTGTGCATCAGGCGTGCGTGCCTGCTTCCATCTGTGCCCCACGCTGGACCACCACCTCTGTGCGTGGACACACAGGAGACCATGAGCACTATCCCAAAGGGATCCTGGTGCAGTAGCCCATCTGGGAAGGCAGATGGACAGTGATGTCCAGAACAGAGCCCTGCTGAGATGAGAGGTGCTGTGGGGCAGGTGGCAGCAGAACTCACCCCTCATCTTGCTCGGTCATGCCATCAGCTAAGGGTAGACTGGAGGGTGGCCAAGATGTCTCATGTGGTGTTATCCTGCTCTTCTCCATGAAAGGCAAGAGCCCACAGTCTGTCCCTGGGAATGCTGTCCTGTTCTGAGGCCTCTCCCCTGTGTCACAAGCTGTAAAGCCAGACTCAGACCCTCTCCATAGGCAATATGGCTCTGAGCAAAGCCCCAGGCATTATGGCTCTGAAAGAATGAGAGGGTAGCTCTGATTGATAGCAGAAAACTAGCAAAGAGAGGTTGTAGAGTTCCTGCCCTGCCTTATCCTCGGCAGCTGCCCTGTTCTGGGGACCAGGCAACAGGGACACCCTGGTAGCTGCAGAAGCCCAGGGATGATACACAGTCAAAGGGACAATGATCACCCACCAGGGTACGAGCCCCACACATTGGCTGCCAGGCTCTAGAGCGCAAAACCTCTGGTAATCCTGCTCCTGTGCCCCTCACAAGGTCCCTGCTACCTCGTGGCAATGGCTCCTCCTTCACATCTTCACTCTCACTGCATTTGTCCCCACTTCACAGGTCAGGATGCTCCACAGATGTTCTTGAAGTCCTCTGAGAGAAGAGTTTGGTGTTTTACACACCATAAACCATGCTGAGACACACAGGTACAAACGCTTGTTGGTGCTCAGTGGAGACCACGTTTTGAACACGGGCCTGTTGGGCACCAGGCTGAAGCTCACACCTACACACACCCTTGAGACATAACCATGGGCAGAATCTGGGGTCTCTGGCCATGCTCAGCAAATGAGAGTCACAGGTTGTGTTCAACAGCATCAGCAGGGAGATGCTGGACTTGGATCCAGTTCATGTCTCCCCTCTCTGAGGGAATGGGCACCGGTCCTTTCCCTAAATCAGCAGCTACCCCCTTCACTCC